>NW_024582087.1:1657291-1681065 GCF_017639235.1 Corvus kubaryi | reverse complement strand
TTTGGACTCAGACTGGGAGAATCTTGAGCTGAATGCTGAGATTTGGATTCAGACTGGGAGAATCTTGAGCTCAAGTGCTGAGATTTGGATTTATTTTTGACACCTTCTCTGTGTTGCCTCAATGGTGTCATCCAAGAGCCACCGACTGCGGGGGTGTGGAAAGGAAGGTGTTGCAAAGAGCAGGTTTGGATTTCAGCTCAGGGGTGGCAGCTGATGGGTAGGACTGGGATGCTCTGAGAGGCAAAATATTCTGGTACCTTCCAGCCACAGCTCCCTGTGGTTATTTTGAGTGTTCATGGGTGCAATAATTGCCATTTCTTGCGAGGCAGGAGAAGCTGACAGTTCTGTGTGTGGAGCCTGCACTTAGGCAGGCAGCAGGAACAGCTGCATAGCCACGGGGCTGCTTCCAGAGGATGAATCCAGCATAAGTAATGCAGGGAGGGGAGGGGATGAGGCAAGGAAAGCTAAAATGGCCTGTTTTCTCTTGCTTTCAAATTAAAAATGCAAGACGTATGTTGTGAGTCACAGAAAATCAGGCAGGAACTCTAAATGAGCGAGGCTGACGAGTGAAATCGAGCTCCCTTTTGCCGGGGAAGAACATTGTCTGTGATGCACACAATTGGATTTTCTTATTAGTGCAAACCTTTCTTATTCCAAATAGCTGGAGGCTTGGAATTCAGCCCGACAGACAGCGTGGGCTCTCCCAGTTGTCCCAGTTGTGGGCTGGCAGTGCCCTGGGTGCTGTTCCCCTGCACCTGGATCTGCAGCAGTGTTCCTGGGTGTGTGATTTGCATGGGAAATGCTGAGTGATCCCAAGGAATCCATGAAGGAAAATTAGCAGGTTTAGAGCCAGCCAGGGAATTCCTTCTGGGAAGCAGTAACTAATATATTGCTGCCACAAATCTTCAGCTCTGTTTTGAGTTGCAAATCTCCTGGCATTTGTCTCAGGGTAATGTTTGCTTTGCTATCCCATCTATTACGTAATCTGTCTGTTCTTCCTTGGATCCTGGCTCTTGCTGCTGTGCTGTCTGAGGGAATTCCAAGCTGGCTACAGCAGAGATTTTGTCTTTTTCCTTATCTGCACAGTGTCTTGCACTTGCAGGGAATGCAACTTCCATATATATAAATGCAACATATATATATATATAAAATACATTTTTCTAATATATAAATACAACTTCTGTATCTCTAAAAAATACATTTTTCATATAGATATCTTCTATATCTGCATATATCTCACATATATTCTTAAATTGGGTGGTTGAGTGCTAAAAGTCACACTGAGTAGTTGAGAAAAAATCCTTTTATATTCAGAATAAACTTCTCACATCGAGCTCTCTCCAGTGTGTTGGGAGACAACCCCATGACTCTCCTTGTGCTTCCTCTCATTCTGCTTTCTAGATGCTCTTAAATCCTATTATATTCATTTATTTGCAGCTTCCCCAAAGAATTTAAATGCTGCTGAGGCTGTGCTGGAGCAGATGTAAAAATGAGCTGTGATTTGAGCATCTGCTTGGCAATGGGGGGCTGATAATTGACCACACAAGATTTCTGCCAGCTGACCATTTGTCAGCGTTTGCACTTTGTTATTGCCCTTTATCCTGCAGTAAATGGAATTATTTCCTTCCTGGTGAGATCCTTCTCAGCAATTCTGGGGCCGTATCAGCTACACAAATAATGAGGCTCCTAAAACTGTGTTATTTGGAGCAGAACCAAAGAATGGGTTGGGTTGGAAGGGACCTTAAAGATCATCCTGTTCCACCCCCTGCCATGAGCAGGGAACCTTCCACTGCTCCAAGCCCCATCCAGGCACCTCTGGGAAGCTGAGCTGGCTCCTGTCTGACCTCCATCCATTTTTTTCCCCCAACCAGGACTCCATCAGGAACTCTGCTTGAGGCTTGGTGTGCTTGCTAAAGGTTTTGGATGCTTTTAAAAATTTTATCAGACTTCTCACAACCTGGCAGAAACCTGATAAATTATTTCCTTGGATCTCCCTGGAATCAAAGGGAGAGGAGGATGAGGAAATACCTTATAAAGGGGCACAAACCATCTGGTCCTACTGTAATAACAAAGATCAATATCTTAAAAAAAAAACCCAGACACCGTGTTTGAGGCGATGGGAAAGGGAGAGCAGTGTCAGGGAACATTTGGAGAAACAGATCTGTGAAATACAAATGAACTCTTTGCTTGCAGACTCTGCCTTGAAAGACTCTGGTGTCTTGATTGATGCTGAGCTGGCTGAGGGGGGGAAAAAAACCCCCAAACCTTAATCTTGAAGCAGTTTTTACCTGCCCAACTTAATTTTGCTTGGCTGGAGAGCAGGCAGGGAAGGTGCAGGGCTGGGGCTGTGCTGACATGAAGGAGGAATTACATTTAGTGGCTGAGCTCAGGAGGGAGATTTCACTTCAAAGCAAATGAAATCCACCTCCAAACCCTAAACTTCAAGAGCTGTGGGATGGGGTAGGAATTGATAAAGCAGATTTCTAGGTTTGTGGGGAGAAGATGCTGGGTTCAGAGTGTGATCCTTCTGGTCCGGGGGCTTCTCGAGTGGCAAAGCTGAAATAATCAGAGCTTCTGATTTCTAAATGAGTGGAATTTACCTGAAAACCTCATCTCACATCTGTAGTTTGGTCTGAACTGTTTTGGAAGGAATGAGGTTGTGCCCAAGGAGAAAGAACTCAGAATGTTTGAAGCACTATTCCATGGCAGCTCAGTTTATCTGGCCCCCTTTCCTCAGGCCAAAAGGAGGCCTGAGGTAGATGGTGAGGCACTGGGATAAGTTTCTCCAAATATTTGGTGGGATTGGGCTGCCCCTGGGACTTCCCCTCTTGGAGAGGAGCTGAAATCTTTCCTGGAATGAGGCACTGTGAAAGTTTGTCCAACTCCTGAAAGGTTCACCCCTGGCAGTAGGAAATGTTCCCTCTGTTTTTATGACCTGTTTCACCTCTGACTCCAAATAAGGGAGGGAACTGAGATGTAGGAAGGCTCAAAATCTGTAAAAAAGTTGTGATTTCTTCTGCACTCATTGGAGACAATGGGAACTGCTGTGTAGGGTGAGAGTTTGCCTTGGAGAACCTCCCTTCCTCCCAAACAATCCACGGATTTCTCAAGAACACCTCTAAAAATCCCTTCTGGAAGTACCAATTTTTGGCCAGGAGTTGGGTAAATAGGAGCTGATCCTGCAGTTTCTGAAGGAGACCCGGGATTGCTCAGGAATCCTGGGAAGGAGCTGTGATTCACATCCATCACATGACTGCAGTGGCAGCACGGCAAAACCTTGGAGTTTGGACTGGGCAAGGACACGCTCTGTGCTCTGCTGAGAGCCCCTGGGAAAGCTGGACTTCAGCAAGGGCAATATTCCAGGGAATTGGCCTTTCCCTGAGCTCTGCTGCCTGTTCTGAGTGGAATCCAGACCAAGCTGGAGCCCTTCTGGTCCCTGCCTGTTCTTGCTGAGCAGCTGCTGTGAAAATAAAACTCTCTGTGCTGTCGAGGTGACAACAGTTCCTGCTCCAAACCAGACGTTTGGACAGTGGATTTGCAGGAGTGACCCCCCCGTGGTTGGATTTTGCTTTGAAAAACCAGATGGTTTTGCAGTTTAAAAATGTGATTTCCTGAGTTAGACTCATCCCTGTGCACAAAAAAAAGATAAAAATCAAGCAGCAAAGTTGTGTTTTTCAAAACACAGATGGGGCAAAGCTTTGTAGCACTCTGAGGCCTGCAGATAACCAAGCCTCTTGAAGTGGTTTGGGTTTTAATCTTGCTTTTCTGAGGCTGCCTAAAGCTGGTGGGGTTTTGTCTGGCTGTTTCAGAACGTGCAAATTAGAGGGTTTAAGGCGGGTGCAGCACTTTGTGAGGAAAATTTCCTTTTTGTTTGAAGTTGAACCTTCAGCCTTTGTGGTGGGCCAGGGAGAAGGAGCTTTGCAAAGAAGCACCAGGCAGAATTCCTGAAAGGAACTTTGATGTTCTCCCTTCTCAAGGTGCCTTCTTAGGATGTGGTTTCACTTTGAAAACCTCCTACCAAGAAAATGAGGTACCAGCTGCGAGCCCCAAGGAAATGGAGATCTGTTTTCAGAGATGCTGCTGCTCCAGCCTCATCCAAATGCTCCTCTTGTGTTTGTTTTTAACTTTTTTGACCAACTTTTTTTGCAGAAATTACCCAAATTCCCACCCTAACACAGTGGGTGAGCAAGAACTTGGCCAAACACCACGATTTCCAGAGAATTCCTGAGCACTTCCAGTGTAGCCCCATTGGATTTTGCTGCTGTGCTGGTTCTTGTTCTGCATTTAGAGGTGTTAATTGGTCTGGTTTTCAGTGGTTTTCACTTTCATTTGTAACTTCTCTGTAAAAGCATTTTGTGAGGTTTGTGCTTGAGTTTATAAATATTTTGCAGCTTTTAGATGTCACTTTCTTCTTTCCTGTGCTGCTGAGCAACTCCAAATGAGTTGGAGGTGGATAAGTTGATCTTCCCAATGTTCTTCCAAGGGGTGCCAGCAGGGCCTTGTGACTCCTTTAGGTATTTATAGGTGGAATTTTGGAGAGCAAATTAAGTTTATTCAGGGAGCAAATCATCTCATATTTTTATCATCGTAATCTGACTATTTCTGGAGATGCTTTTGGCTCATGTGATCTTGAAGAAATAAAAATTTAGGCTCAGTACTGATGTTTTTTAGTGTTCTGGTTCATAGATTTTACTCTTTTGCACCCAAAGTGGGACAGGAGGAAGTGGCTTTGAAAAACAGGCAAAGTTTCTCCCTGTCCTGAATGTGCAGTGACTGAAACGGGGAGAATCGAAATAATTTGTCCAAAGGATGAGCAGGGAAGCTTGGAGCAGAGCCTGGCACAGAATCCAGGCAGGAGGGAATCCATGGGCAGCACTTTTGGGGCTGGGTTGTCCAGGCAGGGCTGGGCTTTGTGATGTCCTCCAGTGATATCAGGTCCTTGATGCCACCAGAGCCTCTCAGGTGACTTTTACCTCTGTAAATTTTATTCACGGAGAGCTTTGCATTGAGGGAGAAGGAGAAACCCCTTGGGAGCATGTGGGAGTTGTCAGCACGTGGTGGTTCTTAGCTTTTGAAACCAGTGAACCCCACAAATCAAGGTCTTTGGAAAAGGAATCATTTCCCTGTGCTCTGAGGGCAGTTTCACCTGATGTGCAGCTCACGGAATCCCAGCATAATTCGAGTTAGAAGGGATATAAAGATCATCCAGTCCCACCCCTGTCAGGGCAGGGACACCTTCTACTATCCCAGGCTGCTCCAAAATCCCTCTCCAACCCAGCCTTGGACACTTCCAGGGATGGAAATTCTTCTCAGCAAGCAGCACCTGACCACGCTAAGGAGGTGCTGGTGGCATCTCCAGGGCTGCTGTGTCCCAGAGCAGCTCCCCTGGGATGGGGCAGCTGGGGCAGAAGGGGATTTGTGTTCTTTGGGAGTGTAAAACTCCCAGGAATGAGCACTGCCATGGAGCAGCTCTGCCCTTTGGGAAGGATTTGAGCTTGTGGGCAGCTTTAGTGGTGCAAATTTCCTTCTTTGACATTGCAAGTGATTCACATCTGAGTGGTGGAGAGGGGAGGGAGGGGTTGTGGATGAAGCCTTCATGGAAGGGACAGAGTGTTTTGCTGTGTGTTTGCTGCTAGAGAGTAGCCAAGGGCCCTGATGATGATTTTTGCTGTAGTAGAACCCAGTGACATCAATAGAAACTGGAATAAAACTGCTTTGTGCAAGCCCTGCGTGAGCTCTGATGAAATGCCTCACAATTAAAAATTTAATAGCATTCATCAATGTATTGCAGCCAGCCAACAGCAGCTGGAAAACAATGAGACTGAAATTAAACTGCTGTGTGGGGTTTCTTTTCTGCCTTCCTCTCAAAAACTAACCCGCTCTTCCCTACTTTTGTGCTGTGAGGAGGAAGAAATTCCATCCTGGAACAGGAACTAGTGGAAGCTGATAATATTCTCCCTTTGGTTTGAGAGGGTGTTCAGGTGCAGAGCAGGTCAGGATGGTATAATAAATAAGTTTTATTTAGCAGTTGGTGGCACTAAAAGTGAGGGGGTTTGTGAGTTCAAAAGGACAACGATGCTGCAAAGTGTCCAATGGCATTGTGGGGCTCTGTCATTATTGCCTCTGTATCCAGCGTGTCCAGATTCCAAGGAAAAAGAGTTTTTTTCTGGCTGCCAGCTTTGCTGCCTCCATCAGGGAATCTGAAGTTCAAGCTGTGTCTTCCCTGGCTCTGTCACTAATAATGAAGGCTCTTCATTTGGAACTTACTTAACCAAAATTGAGGCTGCTCCTGGAGCTGAAAGAGAATCCAGAATCCTTTCTCCTCCAGCCGCATGGGCCGCAGCACCACCGAGGGGGGGGAACATCATCCTTTTAATCCCTGTGGTCACCAGACAATTCAGTAGACGCCAGATTTGTGGAGGAAACAGAAGATATTTTAGCATAACAAGCGCGTCGATCAGGCAGCTTTTTAACAACCGCTGGAAAGCTGATTGAATTTGGTCAGCTCGGGCGGGCGGCTGCTTCCAGACGAGGCTGTAATAGCTCATTACACGTCGTTAGGAAGCTTTTTTTTCCCCGCAAATCTGGGGAAATTACATTTGGTGGAACATATGGTGTCATCTCCAGCTCTCTCCTTGGGAAGCGCAGGCCTCGCCGTATTTTGCTGGGGAAAGTGGATGTGCAGCTGTGACATTCGCTTTGGAGTGATGTCACCTTTCGTGTCTTTGGCAAACACTGGCATCAGCAGCCTGTTCCTCTCCATTTGCATCTCCTCCAGAAAGCCATTACCAGCTGAGATTGTGCTAACACTTTCCGCCGTGTAGGTGTTTCCTCCTCGGCTTCTATTGAAGTGCCAGGGAATCAAATGCCTCGTGTTCCCGTTTTCCTTGGAGCACGGATCCTGTGCCGGTGCCTGGTGGCCCGGGGGAGGGGGTGACAAGTGGCTGGGGCTGTGTTGTGAGTTGGAAGGACACGCTGTGCAGGATTGTTTGCTCCACACTTCCTCCCGCGGCTCCTCTTGCCTAAACTCGTGGGGGAGGAATCTATTGGCTAAATTGTACTTGTAGGCATAATATTACAGTGCTTGGAAGGAGGGAGGCGAGCGGGGCTTCACTCGGAACACGCCCCGAGTGCGCTGCCAAAGGGTTCTGTTTGCAGCTCTTTGCTCCTATTGTGCCCCGAGTCTGTGCTCAGTGGGTTCTTGGAAGTCAGCAGGATTCATCCCGAGCCAGCTGGGAGGGCTGCTTCCCTTTGCTTTGGGAGATCAGCAGGGAATCAGCCTCTCTGGGATCCCTGGCACAGCAGCCCACTCCCACTTGCTGCTTTTTGGTATTTATTGAAACCTCCTTTTTCCAGCTCCCGCTTCCAACAATGAGTCAAAATCAGCAGTCAGGGCAAAAACACGTGGGGGGACGTGGGTGGTCTGTAGGGTGTGTTGTGCTGTGGCCCAGCATGACTTCCCTCAGTGTGTCTTGGGTTTATTTTTGCTTGATCTCTTGCCTTTATTGACTGTAAAACACCTCAGGAGTATCTTCTGGTAGCTGCTGATGGGAGTGAGGTGTCTGTTCTAAAGATGGGTTTAGGATTGAACTCACGGTACCGGAGCCTGAGCGGTGTCTGACTCTCATGGGTTACACTGGAATTTAATACCCAAACAGCAGTTAAAGCTTTGATGTTTGTGACCCTCAGAACAGCAGCATTTTAAGTAACTTTCTTCTCCTCTAACCTTTTCCTAAAATGTGGAGTTACTCCATCACTTCAATGCAGAGTGGCTGAAAAATTTCCTTGAAGGGAATCTCTTGAACGGAGTGGCTTGGGGTCCCTGTGTGAGCTGAATTCTGCCAGCCTACATTTGTTTCTCCTCATTTACAGCATGATTTCCTTACTCTCCAAGCCTGCAGTTATGGGGCATCAAAATAACCCTGGCACTTCTTGCCACACCATGGTGTGAATATTGAACTCTGCCCCACACCGACACTTTTAAGTTTAATTCTATTCTGCCAAATGAGTGATCACATCTCTGTCAGGAAAGAAAATAGCTTAAACCTGTCCCTAGGGAACAACAACTGTGAGAAAAAAAAGGGATATGGCCTGAATTCCCAGGGACAACTGTCTTTAAAGCCAGACACACAACCCCCCAACCTGCCAAATTACCAGGCTGAATTTCCTCTGGAGCAGCTCTCCGAGGGTTGCTTGCTCGGCTGTCTGCTCCAGGATTAGGAGGGAGCATCTCCCTTATCATTTTGCACATGCTGTACCATCTGTCCTAAATCTCCCTTTGTAGGGCTGTGGATTCCAAATGCTGTTTCTTTCCTGGGAGATAACAGACGTGGCTGAAGAATTTTGCTAGGTAGGGTTGGGGTGCTATTTATGGTGCAAATTTTTTTATGTCCTGCAGCCAGAGCCAGCTCTGAACCTCACTGGGTTTCTCCACCCAGACACTGAGAAAATATTTTAGGTTGTAGGTCTGTTTAGGTTTTAGGTCTGGGAAATAGAGAGTCCCCCAGTTCTAGGGTGTGTGTGCTGCTCAAAGCAGGCGAATATGAAATTATTAAATTCAGGCATTACAAGGACACAAGAGATGCCTTTAATCTTTTATTGTACATTATAAAATGTTTATTGCTTTGTCTGTATCAGAGGTGGTGACCTCTCCTTCTTGGTGATGGAAGAGTATGTTCAGGCAAAGGATCCACTGGAGACACCTTTGGGGTTGGCCTGGCTGAGACCAGCACATCTGCAGGTGAACTTCCCAGTGCCTTTCTCCCAAAGCAGCTCTTTGGGAAAGGTTGGTGACAGCAGAAGAGGAGAGATGGCAGCTCCTCACTGCCAGGCTGTTCCTTTGCAGGGACTCCCAACCCAGGCTCCTCTGAGTGCAGGTTTGTTGTGACAAGTTCCAAACCTTCCTCAGGCCAAGCTCTGTTGGCATTTGATGGAAACGAGTCGGATCCTGCCTCATCCCCTAGTGCATATGGAGTGATCTTGTGGAGGAGTTAAATAAATACAGATACCCCATGGCACACTAGAAAGAGTAAATCTTTTTCATGTGATGGTCCTGCATCTACCAGCTTTCCAGAGCACCAGCAATCCCCAGGGATCCTGTCAGCTTACAAACATCAAGCACTTCCTAAGAGAGAGGAGAACCCCAGCCCCTTTCCCATCCATCCATCCATCCATCCATCCACCCTCATCCCTTTTTGGGAAGGACTATCTCCAGCAGACTCCTGCCATTCCAACGTCACCAGAACAGCGCAGGCAGGACATGTGAGGAGAACCAGCCCTTCCCACACAGAAACGTTACTAAAAGAAGCATTTTAAGAACTTAAGCCCTCAGAAAAAGGCCCCTCAGGCCAGAGCCTTCCACAATAAACAGCTCTTGCCCCTGGAGACCTTGCATAGCAACCGGTATCATCAGGTGTTTTGTCTATTTTTTTTTTTTTGCTGACTGGCTACATTTTTTATGGACCTTTTATCCCACTGGTGGTGGACTCAGGCCCAGCTGAAAACACCACGAAGAAAATGGTTGAAATTCTCCTGGAAGCTAAATAACAGCTTCTGGTGTCCCCTCATGTTGGTCTGTGCCTCAGCGTTCCCCGATTATTTCTGAGGTGAAGAGCACCAATGTGAGATAGGAGAGACAGCAACAGTGGAGAATGTGCTGCAGCCTGGCTGGAGAACAACCAGAGGGAAGTTCTCCTGGTGGGAATGGAAACTGGGGGATGCCTTTTTTTTCTTGTTTTTGTTTGAAAAACCCACCTGCAAGACGTGTTACACGACACACATCGATGAACAAAGCAAGGCCCGAGCACACAGCAGCCAAAATTTGGCTTCTCGGTGGTGTTTGCGATGAGCTTCCCTCCCTTCCTGCTCGGAGAGGGATGTGCCTGATGCCTGGGAATACCGCCGGGATGGAGTGACAGTGAGACCAGAGAAAGACACAACAGAACCTTGTGCATTCCTAAAAACAGGAAAACTGTCCCAGAAGACGGAGTGTGAGGGTGGAAAGGAGCGTGGGAGACCATCGCTCCAGCCCAGGTGATTCGCGAGTCACGGATCGCTCCGGCATCGCTGATTCTTCTCCGTCTTCTTCGTTTGGGTGTCAGGGTTTGTTTTTTTTTTTGGCAGGATTTCCCTTCCTGGCCAGATGTTTTGCAGAACACAGATGAGGAGGTGGATTCCAGTGAGTGGCAATCAGGAGGTCTTGTTTTCCAAATTGCTCCGACCACAACGTTTCACCTCCCCAGTCATCACGGCTCAGAGGCAGAGAGTGAGAGTGAGGGATGGAGTCCATCTCTCGGGTGTCAGGCTGTCATGCTTCAATGATGTTCACTGAGGGCTTGTTTTTTGGAAACTAGGAGAGAAAACAAAGGAAAAAAGGGATGCATAGAAGGGAAAAATC
Organism: Corvus kubaryi; assembly: GCF_017639235.1. NCBI lineage: Eukaryota > Metazoa > Chordata > Aves > Passeriformes > Corvidae > Corvus > Corvus kubaryi. Next base: position 1,670,669 of record NW_024582087.1, on the reverse strand, counting down.
ACATCAGAGCTCAGTGCTGGTCGTGTTTTGTGAAAATTCTCGTTCCCACCCCCTCGTGCTGACGAGGAAGGGTCAGAGTTGAGGTTTTAGGCTTGTGGGGTTCATTGCTGCTTCTGGACCATCGTAAATCAGTGAATTGTTTCAAATACTAAATAAATATAGCAGGGATGTGACCAGAAACACGAGGAAGTGAAATTAATTGAAGTACATTAGTATAAATTAAAGCCTTGACCTATTTACACTTTTCACGTCGTGCGTGTTACCATCCTCGCTCCTGCCGATTAATTACAAGAGCAACATCCTCTTTGCCACGTGCCACGCCAGGGCTGCTCTGGGAGGACCCAAGGAACTCTTTTTCTTTTTTCCTCTCCAGAGAGATGCTCAGATAATCCAGAAACGTGGCTTGAAATCTGATTTCTCACGGCCCCGCAGGATCCAGGAGGTGGGAGTGAAGCGCTGCCGTCCTGATCAGCAGAGCCGTGGGTGTGGAGGGTGTTCCCTTCCCTCATCCCGGCTGGTGGCGGGAGGGAGGGGAGGATTTTGAACAGAGGCTTTTTTTTGGGGGGTGATTTAACACAAATCCCTTGTGTTCCCTGCCCGCAGCTCTCACCTTGCTGCGCAGGAGGCCCCCGCCCTGGTGCTCGGGAGTGCTGTTCTCCGAGGCGCTCTTGGCTTTCTCCTTGCTGTTGTTTGGCTCGTTATCTTTGATGATATCGTACTGTCTGCAGAACAGGGCGATCACCCCTGACGGGAGAAAGCATCGGCCGTCATCACATAAACGGGCTCAGCAGCCTGCAGAGATCACAGATCCCTTCTGGCCGGCCTCGGCAGCGTTCCCAGTTCCTCCCATCCCACAGCCGGGCAGCCCTCTGGCTCTTCCCTTCCCCTAATTCCATGCTAAACTAGTTAGACAGGACGACAGAAGATTAATTATATCCCAGCCTCGCTGTTACGAAGTGGTTTAAGCCCTGCATTTTGGACCTCGACCAACACCAAGCCCCGCGGTTCAGCGAGCACAGGAGCTCCTGGAATTTGTGCCCGGTGCTAACGTGTCCTCTGATCCCTGTCCTCTGGAGGGAGGAGAAGGAGCTGGAGCTGGCGGAGGAGAGGCACGTTCTGGAGCTGCCAGCACCTGCGAATGGGCAGCAGCACAAGCTGCCAGCGGAAATTTCCTCCCCCACACAGTCAGGCACGTGGAGAGGGAAGCAGGGGCAGCCGTGGCACGTAAGATGACTGCAAATGTCTGTCTGAGAAGCTTTTATGTGATGTTTGGACCAAATAACATCTCTGCCTGCACATTCCAGACACGTCGGTGAAGTAGATGCTGGCAGATGCTGCTTTTCCCTCCCTGAAAAATCTTCCTTAATAGCGAAATATATTTAAGTCTTCCAGCAGCACATCACAAACTGCTCTCTAAAGTGAGTGTGGCAGTTGCCTCCAGGCTTTACTGATAAACACAGTGGCCCAAATTCTTTCCTTGGGAATGTGGATAAATGGCTGATTCCAGGAGAAAAGGCATTAACGTCTGCCACAGCCACACCTTGTGTGATTTCCGTGGGTAAAACTGAGGCACAAAGACATGAAAATTGCCAGAAACACAAGAGCTGGGGTTTGGCTCAGTCCAGAGCTCTGGTTTGGACTGGTTCCATTCGGATTTGGCCAAACAGGGTCACACAGGACAGGTTAAAAGCTGGAAGGAGGTTTTTGTGCATTGAGACTTGTGAAGAGAGATTCTCCTCACACCCCTTTTCCTTTTTAAATGCAAGTAATTTGTCTGGAAGGGAAATTGTGGGATTAGCAAATTCTTTGTTCCCAGCTGATCCGAGTCTCAGATTATTCTCCAGCGGGAGCTGAATCAGTTTTCAGTCACCTCATGTAATTATTCATGATTATTTTCCCTGGCAGGGCATTGAAATTGGGATGTGCACAACTAAAACATGGCATAAATGCTGGGAAAAAAACATGGCCTAGAGGTTCTGGAAATCTTCTAATTTCTTTTAGGTTTTCATGTGGTTATTGGCTTTAGGAATAATTTGCTGTCCGGTCTCTGGAGATGCAAATAAGGGCAAAAAACCCCAATATTTTACATGGAGCTGATTCAGTGTCACCTGGATTCCTCCATCCCCTTCTGTGTAAAATTTATAAATTAAAAAAAAAAAAAAAGTAAAAATAAAAATATAATAGAAATAGAAATACAAATAGTGGGTGTGGTGAGCAAGACTCTTAAACTCTGTTTTGCCTGAGCACTGGAGTCATATAATATCCAGAAATTTACTGCAACCTGGAATATCTGAAGGACTCAAGGCATATCCTGTTGGATATTTGGACCTCTGGAAACGTTCCAGGACAGGGCTTGAAGCAACCTGGTCTGGTGGAAGGTTGGGGTGGAACAAAATGATCTTTATGTCCCTTCCAGCCCAAACCATTCCATGATTCTGTGGCTGAGGGCATCATAATCAGGGCAGTCTGGAAAAAAATGAGATTACTGGATTAGCCATAGGGAATTGCTTCCATCAAATCCATTTCCTACTTCCTGGTGGACCAAACTTGAGGTGCAAAGCCCAACCTGAGGTGCCCTTACAGCTGAGAGCTCTGCACTTTTTGTGGGGGGAAGGGTTTCTTCCCAGGTTTTTCCGTGATTCCACGTGCAGCCAGGCATTCCTGAGGGATATCCCATGGATATGACACACTTCTGACAGAGAGCTTGGACTGACCTGCCCACATAAACAACACCACAACAATGATGAGAATTTCCCCCGCTCGCAGCTGTTGGTTTTTCTTCGCCATCTCCTTCATTGTCACCTCATCTGCACAAGGGGAAAGAGACACCGTGAGACCCAAAACCCGGCTCAGACCCTGCTTTAGCAGCACCCCCGACCCCAGTCAGGGGTGGCAGGGGGCAGAGCCAGCAGGGAGAGAGTCCCGAGACTCCTTAGGGCACTGGGGTTAGGATTTAGGAAGGAATTCCTCCCTGTAAGGGTGGGGAGGCCCAGAGCAGCTGTGGCTGCCCCTGGATCCCTGGAAGTGTCCAAGGCCAGGTTGGACAGGGCTTGGAGCACCCTGGGATAGTGGAAGGTGTCCCTGCCTGTGGCAGGGAGTGGAATGGGATGAACTTTATGTCCCTTCCAACCCAAACCAGTCTGGGATTGTGGGATTCATCCTGTGATTCTGTGACATCCCGAGGGGACGGGGCTCAACAGGCAGCTGCCACGGGGTGAGCCCACATGTTATCTGTCCCCGTGGCTGCTCTCTCTGCTGTCCCTGTCCCTGTTAGTGCCATCTGCGCCTGTCACAAAGCCTTGCATGCTCCAGCAGTTGCAGCTCAGCAGCGTGGAGAGCCTGGCAGGATATTTCTCAGCGGAGCTCTGGGATTCAGAAACGAGCGGAGCCTTTTTGCAGGGCGTAATTCGCCTCCTTGCCTTCAAAGCATTAAGAAGATTACAGTTCAGGCCCCCAGGAAAGGAGCAGTGCTCCTCTTAGTGCTTACAGATAAACAGCAATTCAGGATTTACAGCCTCCAAATCAGTTTAATAAAGAGAGTGGAGAACTCACGTCCTCAGAACCACGGCCAAAAGCCCTGGAAAAGGCCGGGGCTTCAGCAGGCAGGGAGGGACCTGTGTGTCCCCACAGCCCTGCACTGCCAGGCCCTCTTTGGAGCAGGATTCTTGCTGACAGAAAACCCTCATCAGCCTGGTTTGGCTAAAGAGGAACAAGTGAAGGAGTTGCCAGTGAGGAAGTGCCTGATTTTCTCCATGGAGATATTGAAAACCCAGCTGGGTGTGATCCTGCTCTGCTTGACCCTGCCTGGGTGATCTCAAGAAGTCCCTCCCAACCTCAGCTCTCTGTGATTTGGCAGAAATATTGAAAATGTAAGAAAAGTGGGAGCCTCTGGGTTTTTTTTTTTTTGCCCTGAAATCTGAGTACAGGAAGCTCTGTGAATCCCACAAGTGCCCTGTGAGCACAGTGGTGTGCCCAGTGCTGGTTCCACATGAGTTCACAGGCTGGCCAGGAATTTGCCCCAGCATTCTCCACTTGTAGGGAGCAGGACACAGAGCTGGAAACCTTCTCCTTCTCACTTTGTTAAATCTCATCTGAAATGGGAGAAAAGAGCAGCCACCTCCTGTCACCTTGTGCCCCCTCCAGCTTTGTCTGCTGGGCACCCTCAGCACATCCTGAGAGGACACTCAGCCCCAGGAGTGTGTTTATCCCACAGGGCTTCTCCCAGCTCCTCTCACCACACAGGATCCTGGTTCCTCTCTGCGGAGCCCTGCGTCCCAGGGGCCACGTAGGAACTCACCCACACTTGCCTTTATTTTTAGAGGCTAGTTTCTCAGCTTCCCTGGGGGTCTTGAAGAGGACTGGCTCACTAGCAGGGCTCTGGCCTTGGATGCTGATGGATTGGACATGCACAATGTACTCAGTGTCTTCCTCTAGGTCCCAGAGGGCACAGGAGCGGGTGGTGGTGTTCACCTCCTGGATGAAGCGCAGCATCCGCACGTCCTTCTTCTGGAAGCCGAGAGAGGAGAGCACAGAGTGGTGGAGAGGCCTCCCGTGTGCACTGCTGTCACCTAAGGCCACTGATTCCTGCCCTGCCCACCACGTGGATGTGGAGAAACCATCGGGATCCTTCCCTCTCTGCAGCCACCAACACGCAAAGCGCCGCTGCAAAGAGGACGGGGAGCCAAATCCCCTCTCGGACCACGAGGGACAGGACGAGAAGGAATGGGCTTAAACTGCAGCTGGAGGGTTTGGGAATGGAAGGGACCTGGGGAGGAGATGGACATGGCTGAAAATGGGTAATTCTAGGCACGGTACCTGCTGGGAAATTGCAAATCCAATGACAACTTCGTCTTCCAGGACATCCCAAGTGACCACGGCCGAGTTGGCTTTCAGGTGTTTGACTGTGACATTTACTGGAGCCGACGGGCTGTCTGCAAGGAGGGAGAGCAGAGCCTTTACAGGGGCAGGAGGCACAGTGAGGGCAAGGAAAGGAACACAAAAGGACCTTCCTCAGGGTCCATTTTGGATATGTGACCTGGAAATTGCAGGTACTCCAGGTGTCAGTTCCCAGGAGGTTCTAGGAGATGTCAGCAGAGAGTATGAGTTACATTCAACATGGATTCAAACTAACAGAGGGGAAATTTAAGTTAAATATGGGCAAGAAATCCTTCCCTGGGAGGGTGGTAGAGGTTGCCCAGAGAAGCTGTGGCTGCCTCATCCCTGGAAGTGTCCAAGGAGCAACCTGGGCTAGTGCAAAGTGTCCCTGCCCACGGCAGGGGGTGGCATTGGCTGATCCTTCTGTCCCTTCCAAGGGTTCCATGTGTGAAATACCTGACCCTTGGGAAGAGTTTCTTGAACACCACAGCCGAGCCCTGAGCAGCTCATTCATCCCATCCTCCCCAGCCATGTTTTTCCCTGTTGTTCCCTATTACAGTCTGACAGTGACAGCTGGGAGGAAATTCCAGCTCTGCCTTGGAAGTGCACACAGAAGGAATGCTTTGATGAGCACTCTGGAGGTTTGGAACGCGGGAGTGGAGTAACCAGGAGAGTTTCTTTTGCTTTTCCCTTCAAGCCTGGCAGGAAATGTTCCCTACAACGTTTTGTGGCTGATGTGGGAGCACATCCAGCCAGCATCCACTTGGAGCTGCCAGGACACGCTGCCACGGCTCCGGTGGATATTGAAATGTGGGAAGGGCAGGCCAGGAAAGCAGGAGCCTGAGGCTCTGTGTTTATTCCCAATTCCAGAGGCAGCTGCATTTCCAGCAGGATGGCCCCAGCCTTGCCAAGGAGAGCTGGGCTCTTGCACACCCTCCCCAGGAGCCTCTTCCCGAGGGAGCTGCCCAGTCCAAAGCCCATCCTGGCATCTCGAGGGAAGGTTTTACCTCCCAGGCTTGGCACAGCCCTTCCAGCTGGACTCTGTTGCTGCTCCCCTGGTCAAATTTAATTCACAATCTTCAGCTTGTGCCCTGATCCCAAAGCAGTGAATGCTGATTAGCCCCAGGGAGTCAGTAAGGTGAGGAAGAGTCGTTTTAGTCTGACTTTTATAAGAAATTAATACTTTTACATCATTATAACCACCCCTTTGGGGCTGGGACAGGTCACCAGTACAAGAGGGATGCACTTGTGCCCCTCTCCAGTGACACTTGTTGGATTTATGGTCATTCCCAGCCGCCCAGATGGGGCTGAAAATATTCAAGCTGGAGTGTCAGTGTCTGACATCACTCCTGGTGAATGTTCCCTCGGGAACAGAGGAATAACAGGAGCACAGAATTCCCCAGCTGAAGGTCACTTGGCACAGCGATCCCTTATTCCTTTCACAGCCAGCAGGGAGACCCTTAGGAATGGGATGTCTGGACAAGCCATTCGAGCCAGACTGATTCTAGTGAATCCCTCAGTGAGAAAAAAAGTCACTGAATGGCTGAATTCACACAAATCTGGGACTTTAGGAGGAGCAGCAAATCTCTGTGATTCCACAGAGGGGTGTCATTCCTCTCTGGAGTAATGATGGAGTCAGTGCTGACCCAGAGCATTCTCATCTCCCAGGGCCTGGCCCTCATGGAATGAGGCAGAATTCCCCATCTGTCCTCTTGGAGAACAGGAACACTCATCATCCTGCAGCAGCAGGGCCAAGGACAAGCTGAGGAGGGAGACAGATCATCCTCCCCATCCTGGAAAAAGCCCTTCCAAACCCGGCTGTGACACCAGGAAGGGACGTGGGTCTGCAGCTCCTCACCTTCCCCCGTGACTGAACCAACAAAAGTCGAGTCTAATTTTAGGAAGGGGCGGTCAGCAGACAGGAATGTGCACAGGGAAGGTCTGTGAGTCATGCCTGATGAATTTTTGCTGGAACATACGGAGGACATGACGGAGTTGAGGGATGGGAGACAAAACAGTCTCCAGCTGCAGCCAAGCACTTCGCCCTTCCCGGCTGCACCGCTCGATCCCGGCGTGGTTGTCTTCCCTGGATATTTTTAGGAGCTAAATAATTTTTTTTTTAGGAGCTACCACTGACTTACCCAGCTTCAGTTGGAGGAGGCCTTTGAAAAGAGATGAATTAACCCCACAGGAACAGAGAGCAGAGATCATGGAAAAAGCTGGGAAAAGGGAACGGCACTCGGAGTGCCCGGGTGCCTGTTGAAATTTGTGACCTTGAGGGAGGCACAGCATAAAAGGTGTTCGAGTTTCCTGATGGCAGAAGATGTGGGGGAGTTGGGAAGACCTTGAAGAGCTGGAGGAGAGCAAAAAACTCTTCTGGGAAGTGATGGGAGAGGGTGGAGAGCTGTGAGGCAGGAGGGAAGCACTTGGCAAAGCTGAAACCCAGAGCTTGAAGCCTCCAAAACTGGAATCTGGATGGAAGTGAGGGAGAAATCACCTGGAGTGGGTGGTCAGGAACATTCTAGAACCCCTGTTTATAGGAATACCTGAGAGAGGGATGGGGTAGTGAAGTCAGCAGCTCTAAAATCCTGGAATCTGGGACAGCAGATCCCAGTGTGCCTTCCCTTGCACTGCCACAGATCAGGAGTAGCTACACCCAGATCAGTGGTGTCAAACCAGCATAAAAACGCTAAAAAGAGAATTAAACTCTGTTTGACAGAAATACAAACCCAGGAAAATGAATTTTCTGCTCCCAGAGCTGCAGGGATCATTTGGAACCACAATTTTCGTCCGTGAGGTTGCTTTTCTCCCCGTTCCCAGGAGATGAAATGATGAGATCATGACTTCCTAAGATCTAAAACACCATTCCAAGATATTCCACACGACTTTTGGCTCCCTGGCCCTGTTGCAGCTCTTTGTTAGTGCCAGCCTGGCTGAGATCAGGTGGAAGAAGTGTAATTCCTGTAATTTCCCAGCTGGCTGCAGGGGGTCGGCAGCTCAGGCAGGGCCTTGAGGTGCCAAATCCAAGTTTTTGCTTCCTTCTGGAGTCATGTGCAACTCCTGGAAACTTTGCTTCTGTGCCTGTGGCAGCCAGGAAAGCTGCTGGTGTTCTGGGAGCGGGCACAGAGGGTGGGAATGCTGCAGGGATGGCAGGGAATGGGTTGTGGATCAAGTCTTTCTCGTGCCTGTTTACTCCAGGGCAGCACATTCCCTGTCTGCTCCATGAGGGAATGGTGCAGGATTCCTGGTTTAGCAAATCCCACCCTGCAAACTGGCAGAGGATCTGCTTGACCGAATTTGGATGGAAAAACATTCTCATTTTCACGTCAGCAGAAATCACTCCACCCCTCATTAAGGGAAACCCTGGTGATTTAGGCTGAAATCGGGAATTTTAAATGCGAATGGCAGCTTAAAAACCCGAGGATTTCTAAAATCCCGTCTCGTTTCCTTCCCACAGAGTCCAAAATCTTCCATCCCCCAGGCCCTCGTGTCCCAGCCCTCTCCTACTCCGCCGCCCCTGGGGCCCTTCTGGCAGGAGCAGGTCGGAGCCTCCTCTGTGCACCAAGAAATCCTGAGCCGTGGAGATGATCCTGAATCCCTTCCCGATGCTGAGAACCCCTCCCAGCCTCCCATTAAATGTTTTCCTCGTTATTGTTGGACTTTAATTGGAGAGAGAGGAACCCCCCCCACACTTTACAACTCGTCCCTGGCTTCATTATGGGCACAACTGGCACGAGGAAGAGGAGCCCACGCACTTCCCTGTGAGTTGGCTTCCCCATGGGAGCTGTAGCATGGATGGGGTGAGCGGGAAAAAGAGCAGGGAGAAGATTTGTGTCCATAAATCCAGCTGTCAGCTGGGAATGTGGGGGGTGGGGATGCCCAAACCCTGGGGTGTCCTACAGGATCAGGGAGGTACCTGGGCCACAAAGGCAGCACTGAAGGAAAGGAAGAACCTGTGGAAATGTCACACCCTTGGGGGTCACCTCAGGCCAGCCAAGTCCAGGCTGTAGGTCTGGAATTAGAGCACGTTCCTGGATTTATCTCCCCAGCCAAAGGGCTCAAACCCCAAAACCCCCTTCTGAATTCACCTTTCCCAGAAACTCCGGTCATGTGGAGGTGCTGGGAGTTGCATCCTGCATGGCTGAGGCTGTGCTGTAGTCCCAGCATTTTCCAAGTCACTCAGCTCCTCTCCCAAGCAGCTCCTTCCCTGCTGGGAAGGGCTGAGCTGAGCTGCCTCAGAGCCCCAGGGACATGGTCTGGTGAGCTGAGGCTCTGAAGCAGCTCAGCCCGTGCTTTCCAGCTGCCCTTCCCTGCACAAAGCAGTGAATTCCAGCCTTGATTCCCAGTGACTCTTGATTCCTGCACCACAACCTTCCCTGCAGATGCAGGAGATGGAAGGGCACGACCCGAAAGGAACAACCCTAAACCCGTGTGATGTTTTCTGCCAGCCCCGCTGCCTTTTCCCTGACTTTGGATTCACACAGAGCTGCTTTTGCTGCTTCTCTGAGCCTCTCTGTGCTCTCCCAGCATGGATCCCATCCGTGGATGTAATTGCTTGTGGGTTTTATGGGTTGTGTAGGAAGGGCTGGCACATTGCTCAGCGTTCCCGAGGGTTTTAATGAAGGGAGCCCCATGGGGAATGTGTGGGAGCAGGGCCCATCCCGCTCCCAGCCCCACGGGAAGCGGAGCTGTTTGCAAAGATCCAGCGATTTCAAAGAGCAGAGAGGCCAACTGGTGGTTCTTCAGCTGGGAAAGAGGCAATTATTTCCTACTGACCGCCCACTTCCCTATAAAAATGGGATATTAATAGGCCCCCAGCCCCCTCCTGCCCACCCCTTGGCTCCGTGGCTGATTCCCCAGGGAGCAGCTGCCCAAATGTGCCGCTGGAAATGCTGCCAGGGAGCACAGAGACTGTGGCCAGCCAGCCACTGGGAGTTCCTCAGGGCAGAAGGAAGGGATATTTCTACCTTGGAGAGACCCAAAGACAGGCAGGATTCTCTTGGGTCTCCCCAGTGCCATGGTTTGGGTTTAAATGCTGCCAACTCGGAGCAGAGTCGTTGCCATCGTGACACATTTTGTGCAGGACCCAAATATCCACAAAGAACTGGGTGCCATGGGCTTTTCTAGCTCCTCTTATCCCACACCTCTGTAGTATCAGAGAAGTCAGAGGGGGTGAGGAAGCCTGGGAATTTCCTGCTGGCACCAGACCTCTCCCAGGATTTTGCTGCCTGCTCCTAGCCCGGCTCTGCTCTTGTATCCCGTTTTTTACTGCCCACATAAAGATTTGCAGCTTCATTGCTCAATACATTTCTGCTTTTAACTGAATTATGCTCGATCCAGGCCCTAATCCATCCTCTGGGCACTTCATAAACCAGCAAGAGTTTATTTAGCAAAGGGTGAGGATGTATCCAGGACCAGGACACGGATGACACTCCGTGGAGGACCCTGCCACAGAATGCACGCTCAATATCTGCAAACACACCTCTCTGGGAGGAATCTCCCTTTTCCACAAGCATATTCCCAGCAGGAGACAGCGTTTGGAAGAGGATGGCTCAACCTTGGCTGCCTCTCCCGGCACCATCCCTGCTGAGAGCCTGACACCGGGGGTTAGAAACCTCCACATCCCAATTAAATCCCTCCTACGCCGAACACAGGAATCAATAAAGTGCTTACGCCACCCCATCAGCCGGCCAGGAATCTCCCCGGCCTCTGGGATGCAGGGAAAGGGCTGGAATGGGTTGCTTTGTTCTTTCCAAATAGCTGAGAGACCTTTCCCTGCTCTCTTGAGCGTGCTGAGCGTGTTGCTCGCCCTGATCCTGCCAGCCCGTGGGTGATCCCAGCTCCCCGGGCTCAGGGGAGCACATCCAGCTCGGACAAGCTGGGAATCAGAACCTGGAGTGAGATTGTCACCTTTGCTTTGCTGTCCTTCCCCCTGAGGCTGGGGGGGCTTCCTGGGGAGGGGGTGAGGGGGGTTTGCAGTGGCTCAGGGGGTGAGGACACTTCAGAGCTGAGTAGAGACCAGAATCCAGTCAGGGGGGTTTGGCACCTTTTTGGGCAGCCGAGGTGGGGGAGCTGTGAAGGGGCTCCTCAAACTGGAGCAGGTCCAGGTTCTGAAGGCTGGCCCAGAGCTGTGCTGGCAGGGGAGCTTTTACCTGAGCAGTGTGTCACCTCTGCTCTCCATCTGACAAAAATAAACCTGAACTGAGCTGTTCTACGGGCTGGCACCTGGCAGCGAGGCTCTTTGCAAGTCACAGGGGCCGTGGCCTATTTTGGGGTCTTCCATCATCACCCCACTGCTCTTCGAGCCCTCAGCAGTGCCCCCAGCCCAGCCCAGCTCCCCCCCTCTTCGTTAGCTCAGCCTAACGAGGAGGGGGCTGCTGGCAGAGCAAGGCTATGGCCAAATTAAATCCTATTTCTGACTCGCCAACCATCCCGAGTGTTTCCTCTGGAGCAGTGGGAATGATGGGAGGGCATCACCCACACGGGTGGGATTTGGGGGCCGCCAAAGAGCGTTGGTGTGGAGATTATTTCTCAGCCATCTCATCCTCCTGCTCCTGCTTCCCCTCCTCCCTCACCTTGGCATCACCTTGGCAAAAAATGGTCCTGCCTGGCCAAAATCCCTGAATCCAGAGCAGGGCCTGTGCTCGGTGCCACTCACCAGCCCTTGCCCTGGCATTGCCAGGGGGGAATTTGCACCAGTGCCCTCCCGGGAACAACAGCTTTAATCTTTCATGACAGGAATTATTTTAAACCCGCTCACACAAGCTCTGGGTCCAAAGGGAACAGACCCTGGAGCCTCCATCCCTGCCTGGGAATGATTTCCTCCCCATGGGCTTTTCCAATGACTCCTCCTTGGTGGCCTTGTGGCCACATCATCAGGCAGGGCTGGGGACACGGAGCTGGCGGTGACGCTGCCGCTACCTCTGTGTGACCTTGGGAAAATCACTCCGTACCCTCATCCCTCTGTTCCTGCTCTGGAAAACAGGGGCAGCACAAGTTCTCTGCCTCACCTGGCTGCAGGGAGAGCTCGTCAGGACCCTTGGCATGGGTGGCACAGAAGGAGGAGGCAGTGGGGGGTGCGTGGCTCACACACAGCTCCCCGTGAGCTCCCGGGAACGTGGCACGGACACCTCCCGGCCCAGGCAGGAGCAGGAGGTGGTTATGGGCAGAGACACAACTCCCTGTTTACTCTCAGATGCCAAACGAGGTGATTCAAGGATAAGGAAGAGCAGGGAAGTGGCCTAGTTTACAGAAAACCCCGAGTGCTGTCACAATTGCAGACGCCTCCATTGTGCCGTGGTGTTTTCCTCGTCGCTCCCTCCCTTTGGGAATGTTTCATTAATCTCCCCGGATCTGGCAGTTGTGAAACAGCAACTTCAGAGGCCGATGCCTGGCCAAGGACGGGTGGCAGAGCTGAAGGGAGCCCGGGTTTGCTGCAGCCCCGATGAGGCCGAATGTAACTCCAGCAACTTCCAGGGCTGGCTGGGGGGCGAAGGAATTTCCACTCCCTGGAGCTCTGCATCCCTAATAATCACCCCCAGCCTCCTGGAATGCCAGATATCCTGGCTGTCAGCATTCTGCGAATCAAAGCAGCTGTTCCACCAACATCTTACAGCCAGCGAAGGAGACAACCCTGGGCTGCCTGGGAGCGCGACTGGTTTGGGCTGGGGAGCTCCACCAGCACTGCCCAGTTTACACCCGCACAGAGGGTGCTGGGGCCAAGGCTCAGCCTGGCCAATGCAGGCAGGAGTGGACTTGGCTCCGTCCTGGTAGCTCCAAAATTAGGTCCAGCTCACAGGGACCATCCTTCCCCAAAGATCCCCCACCTCAGGTGACCTGCTCAGCTCGGAGGGGCCTGGTTTGCGTGGCTGGGATGTGCGGTGCCCCTGGAGAGACGGTTCCTGGGGGGCCACCATGGTTCCTGTGGGACCACGGTGCTTCCCCAGCGCTCAGAGGGCTCCCAGCAGAGCCTGGCTGGGCCCTGGACAGCCGGCAAGGGGCACTGCCAGAGCTGACGTGCCCGTGGCACCAGCAGAGCAGACCTGGCTTTCCCCCCTCGGCTCCGGTTCAGCCCCGTGACACGAACCGGGGCCGCTGCTCAGATGCCCAAAATCTCCCCCTGCCCAGCGCTGGGCAAGAGGCTCCGCTCCCTCTCCCCGTTTCCACATCTCCCCGAGCCGCCCTCCCCGGGGATGCCCGGCTGCGAGCGCCCACGCTGGGACCGGCGGGGGCGAGAGCCCGGCGCTGCCCGAGCCCGGTGCCGCGGGGCTGCGTGTCCGAAACCGCACCCGATTCCCGGCAAAGTCCCGGCGCCCCCAAACTCCGTCCCCTCGGCGCAGCCCTGCCCGCTCACGCTGCTCCCCCCCGGGGGTCTCTCCTCGCACCGAGCCCCCTCCGCACAGCCCCGGCAGCCTCTCCCGGGGCCCGGCCGCCCGTACCTGCCTCCACCGGGCGCAGACCGGCGTAGCTGAAGCAGAGCAGGAGCGCGGCGCCGGTGCAGCCG
>NW_024582087.1:1632264-1656891 GCF_017639235.1 Corvus kubaryi | reverse complement strand
TGGAGCAGGATTTGGGCACAGCCCTGCAGGGACACTGGGCTCGCTGGAGCAGGATTTGGGCACAGCCCTGCAGGGGGATGGTTCCAGGCCGGGAGCTGCTTCCCCTGGGCCTTCCCTCACCAGAACACGAGGCTGGGCAGGAGACACTGCTGGGCTCAGGCTTCTGACGGTGCTTCCTCCGTGGCCTGCACACCTGGGGCAGCATCACAAGCCCCAAGTTCCGATGCTGGTGATGCCAGAACAGCTCCAGGAACACAAAGCCCAGATCCCAGCAGGATGTGCCTCCCTGCCAGCGGCAGCAGCAGTGCTTCCCTGTCTCCGCAGAGGGAATTCCAAGTCCCCCAGCAGCGAGATGGAGGGATTGGCTCACAAAACCAGGGATTTGCTGCCTGGCTGGACCCCATCCTGTGCCGACAGGGAGCCGAGGCTGGGCCCCAGCACGTGGGACAGGCAGTGTTTTGCCCCAGTGGCTCCTGGAGGATGTGGCAAGGCCGGTCCCTGTCATCCCGCTGCCTCCCAGGCTCCCACAGGAGGGTTTCTGATGTGTCCTGGTATTTTTCCAGAGGCTGAACACAGCTAACACCACAATTCCTTGGTTTTTTCCCTTTCCCCCTTTCCAAATAAAGGAGGAACGTTGCTCTTTTCCAACCCCATGGCATCTGCCACGCTCAGCAGGTGCCCTGGGATGTCACCAATGCACTGAGGTCCCCTCCAGGGGTTCAGGTCCTGGCTGCCCCTGGCTCCTTGTGCTTGTCCTTTCCCTGTCCCTTCTCCTTTCCCACCACTGGCCAAGGCCTTTTGGAGTGTCCTGGTCCCCCTGGTCCCCTCCGGGCTTCCCGTGCAGTGCGGAGCCTCCTCCACCTCCCCAGCCCATCGCTATTCAAGTCACACCACGCCCGTCACGCGTCCCCCGTCTGCCAATTAAGTCACAGCTCTAATTACGCACTCAGGCTCCGCAGACGCTCCTCTTCCCTCTCCCAGCACCAGACGGACACCTGGGAGGCCGCCAGCTGTCCCACTGCTCACACCCAGCCCCGTCCTGTCCCACCTCACCCTCACCGGGCTGGGCTCTGGCAGGAGCCGAGCACCGAGCCCACAACCCTGGGACACCAAAAAATTGTCCCTAAATCCACGCGTTGTGGCGTGGGGCCGTCGTGAGGGGCCTCGTGTGCAGCCCACGAGGGAAATGGGTGCGTGCAGAGATGATCTGGGTGTCCCCCGAGAGGGACAGTGGGGATCACGGTGGAACTGAGGGATGTTGGCAGATCTGGGGGGCTCAGGTGTGCCCCTGGAGCAGCTCGGCCACCCCCATGCCCCACCTGCACCTCCCTGGGGCACCCCAAACCCTCGGGGGGAAGGTTCTGCACCCGTCACAGACCCCACCCGCAGCTCCTCACCTGTGTGGGCACCCTCTGGGAGCTTCTCTGGGGTCTTGGTCCCCCCCAGCTCCTGGTGCTGGGTGTGAGGTCGTGCCTGGGGGGGGGTGCTGGGCAGGGGGAGATGGGCAGGAGGCTGGGGGGGTGCAGGGGGTGCTGAGTGCCGTCCTTAGAGGGTGCTGAGGGTGATGTGGGCTGCAGGGGGTGCGGGGGATGCAGGGTGTGGAACAAGCAGGGGGTTCAGGAGGTGCAGGAGGTGCGGGGAGCCCCCGCATCCCGGCGCTGCCGAAAGCCGCTGCTGCCACCTGCCGACACCGCGCCGGGTCCGGCCCCGCCGAGGGCCGGGGGAGGATTGGGGGGCACAGCCGGGACCCCCCAACATCCCCCCGGCACCCCCGGGACAGGATCCGCACCCCGGCCCCGCGCCCGGGCGCGTCCCGGGGGATTCTGCCGCAGGGGGCTGGGGGCAGCCGGGGTTGGCAAGGAGCGGACTGGGGTCCCCACGCTCGGAGCCCCCCGGCTCGGAGCCCCCCGGCCAGGTCCCCCGGCCCCGCTGTCCCGACGGGTCCCCGAGGGTCCCTCGGTCACCCCATGAGATGGGGTGAGACGCCACGAGAGGGAGCCCGGGGCCCGCTCGTGGCCATGGCACTGGTGGCACTGGTGGCACTGGTGGCACTGGTGGCAGTGGTGATGGCGTTTAACCCCTCCGTTCCTTGAGGAGGGCGGGGGGACAAGGGACAAGGCTGGGTCCAGACCCCTCTGGGCGCCCTCCCAGCTCCAGACCCCCCCAGTCTCCCCCATTTCTGCATCAGCGTGGCCGTGACCTTCCCGGGATGGCAGTGCCACCTCCGCAGCCCTCAGTCCCCAGGCTGGGACACAACACGGGCGAGCTGCAGCCCCTCAACAGCCCTGGGCATATCCTGATCCCCCCAGCAGAGCCCTGCTGGAGTCCCAGACTGTGAGAACTGGGGCAGAGCCTGGCTGTGGGCTGCTCGGGCAGCCTGTGACCCTCTGGGCACGGTGACAAAACTGTCCCCATGGTAGGAGAACCCTTCCAGGTCTGGCACCTCTGCAGGTACTGCCAGGGGAGTGAGAGAGAAAACGGGGCCCCAGCACCAGCACGGCCACCGCCAGGGCTGGGGACACGCCAGTGCCCAAACCGCCCCAAACCACGTCGCAGCCCCGTGCCACAGGCTCAGGGCACACGTGTCCAGGTGCCAGCGCCCCACGGGGACCGGCACGGTGTCCCCAGGAGCCCCGACCTTGGGCCGGCTGGGCGAGGTGAGCGGGACGTGCTGCGGGGCGGCACCGCGGGCACCGCACGTGGGGACACGGGGACACGGGGACTTGGGGGCACGGGGACGTGGGGACTTGGGGACACAGGGACACGGGGACACGGGGACACAGGGATGTGGGGACGTGGGGACTTGGGGGCACGGGGACACGGGGACACGGGGACACAGGGATGTGGGGACGTGGGGACTTGGGGGCACGGGGACACGGGGACGTGGGGACACAGGGACACGGGGACGTGGGGACTTGGGGGCACGGGGACGTGGGGACACGGGGACACAGGGACGTGGGGACGTGGGGACACAGGGACACGGGGAGACGAGGACGTGGGGACACGGGGACGTGGGGACTTGGGGACACGGGGACGTGGGGACACGGGGACACAGGGACACGGGGACGTTGGATGGAGCCGCTCTGTTAGGAAATGTTATGAAACGTCCCCGCATCCCCGCGGTGCTCGAAGATTTAGCGAGAGAATGGCTCCTGATCCAGATGAGATCGGGCATCACAAAGGGCTTTGTATTCCAGGAAGCCTATTAGAGGTTTAAATTATACAAATGGGCTTTTTACCAAAGATCCTCATTATCTGGGTATTTGCTTTTAATCCCCGGCGATTCCCGCAGCCCCTGCCCCACCCTGCCCTGCTCACCTTGCCCGTGTCCTCCGCGGGGCCTGGGCGTGGGGACAGGGACACGCTCTGGAGTCAGCGTGGGGCAGCGGGGAGGGGTCTGGGGGGTATTGGGGACACCCTGGTACAGCGAGGGGCTGAGCCCTTCTTGCTTTGCCCTCTCCCCTCCCAGTTTGTCCCAGTGTCTCAGCAGGTTTTAGGGATGGTGCCTGATGTGTGCTGAGCACCAAACCCCCCTGGACACACCCACAGCCACCCTGGACACACCTGGGCTCCTTCTGTGCCACCCTGGCTGCGTGGGCACCAACGAGGATGCTCCCGCGGGCACTTGGGGCCGGTGAGGGCGGCGAGGCTGATGCTGGACCCCAAACCCACCGAGCTCTGGGCACCCTGAGCATCATCGACCCCATCGGCTTGGGGACCACAGCCAGGGCCACGCCGAGGCCATCACGCACCGCCCGGGACACTCAGAGGTGTGTGCGGAGCCCTGCAGCCCGGGGAGCCCTGCACCCCTGTCCTGGGGCACGGGGACACGGCGGTGTCCCCTGCCGGGGTGTCCCCTGCCGGGCTGTCCCCTGCCGGGGTGTCCCCTGCCGGGGTGTCCCCTGCAGCCCCAATCCGCCCTGCTCTGCTGCAGCGGAGCCTCGGGGGCTTCACGGCTGCTATGGCAACGCAGGAAATTCCCACAGAAATCCCTGCGGGGAGGAGGAGGAGGAGGAGGAGGAACGGGAGGAAAACGAGGGGGAACTCCCAGGCGGGCATCACCAGCACCCCACGGCTGGTGCCGTGCAGCTTTGGGAAGGTGCCACCGCGGAGCTTGTGGCTATTTCAGCACCCTCCTGGCAGCACCGCGGGGCCAGCGGGACCCGCCCGGGCCAGCCCTGCCTGCCCTGGCACCGCCAGGAGATGGTCCCGCTTCCCAGGACATCCTGATCCCTGGCAGCACGAGCCGTGGTGCCCATCCCCGTGGCAAGGGGTGCTGGACGGGGCTCCAGCCATACAAACGCAACGTTTTGGGGTGGAGGGGGTGGGAACCAGGCAGGATGAGCTGGGGGGTGTTTGTCCCCGGTGCCAAGGACCCTGTGAGTCACGGGGGGTTTGATGTCCCTGCCCGTGCCCCCCTCACGGGCATTATCCTCCCTCTCCCTCCCGCAATCCCTTCCAGCGCGGGGATTAGGTGGGTTTAGGGTCGGGTTGGAGTCGGAAATGGGATGCTTTCAGATCAGCCTGCGTCAGCCGTGCCTCTGTCACTCATGGTCAGGGGGATTAAAATAGATATGAAGATTATCAGAGGGGAGGTGGCACCCTCACCTTGGGGCCCCCACTCTCCCCCAGCCCTGGCACTGCTGCCTGTGGGGTGCTCAGCTCCAGCCCCCCAGGACGTCTTCCCAATGGCACCAATCTCCCTTTTCCTCACCTTTCTACTCAAATCCCATCCCACCCCCCATTCCAAACCTCTTTCTTAAACGGGAGAGGACGAAATACTGCAGCAGCAGCAGCAGCTCCCATCACCAGTTCCTGTGTTTCCAGCCCAATCCCATTCCCAAAACGCTCCACTGGGTTTGACACCAGCACACAAACCCCCTACCTGGAGCTCAGGGAGGGTTCCCAGGTTAATTAGTAGGAATTCCTCGTTCCTGTGGTGTGTCAAAGTCCCCATGCTCCTCAGGGCCTGGGCTGGCCCTGTTCTCAACCTCTGTTTGCCCACTGGTGTTCCAAAACCTCTGGATTTCGGATGCTTTGCCAGGACTGGTCCCTGCCTCCTGCCCTGCTTCAGGCTGCAGTTTTAGGCCTGGCAATGCCAGGTCTCCCTGGGTGGGTGCCCGAAGCCCCTTGGCCTCACTGATCATGGACTGGTTTGGGTTGGAAGACCCCTTAAGGATCACCCAGTGCCACCCCTGCCACAGGCAGGGACACCTTCCACTATCCCAGCTTGCTCCAAGCCCCATCCAACCTGGCCTTGGACACTTCCAGGGATGGAGCAGCCACAGTTCTGAATGCCCAGCAGATTTTGGGGTGAATTAGCCCCACGCTGGCTCCTTCCCCCCAGCTCCCCATGCTGGAGCAGCCACCCCAGCACGTTCCTGTTCCCCCAGAGCAGCGGTGGGGCCGTGATTTAATCACTTGATGCACTTTTGGTTGTGTAATTCCAAGGAGAGTGGCTCTCGCTCCCATCTGCCCCTGCCATCTGCTCCCCACGGCGATCCCGGGCGCTGCAAATGGAGGGAGCTGGTGCAGGGACCCTGGAAAACCTGCTGGGAATGGCACCTCCCTATGGAGAGCGTCTGTCTGCCCTGGAGCCTTTTCCCAGTGTTCCAAAACCTCTTTGCTCCTTGCTGGAATGACTTGGGGATGCTTTGCTGCCCTCAGATGAGTCCTGGGGACACCAAACACAAAATGTCCCTTTCTAGCCCCAAAACGCCTGGCTCGCCACCTTCTTGGGCCAGCAGAGACAGCTTGTCCCTGTGCTCCCAGTGCTCCCAGTGCTCCCATTGCCCCAAGACCTGCCAGAGCTCTCAGTGCCCCAAGATCTCTCAGTGTTTCCAGTCCTCCCAGTGCCCAAAGATCTCTCAGTCCACCCAGTGGTCCCACCGCTCCTTCCCAGTTTTCCCATTGCTCTGAGTGCTCCCAGTGTTCCCATTGCCCCAAGATCTCCCAGTTCTCCCAATGTTCCCAGTGCCTGAAAACCTCCCAGTGCTCCCAGTCTTCCCATTAACACCAACATCTCTGTCCTCCCAATGTCCCCAACGCCCCCAGCCCTCCCCGTGCTCCCAGAGCCCCCCCAGCCCTTTCCAATCCCCCCTCCCTCCCCAGACCCTTCTCCGGGGGGCCCAGGGGCTGCACCCCGAGCTCTCCTCCGTGGGGCAGTGGCCGGGGCGGGTGGGGGTCCCGGGGGATGCTCCGGTGGTGCCCCCGGTGCCGGTGCCCCCCCGCTGCAGCGGGCGCTCCCGGGCTGCGGTGGCGGCGGCGGCGGCGGCGACAGCGGCGGTCTCCGGGCAGGTAGGAGGTGGTGGGGATGAGAGGCTCGGGGCGGGGGGGAGGACACGCGCAAACACGGGCGGGGGGCACTGAGGAACCGGAGAGTCCGGGGCACCGGCACGGACCCAGCCCCGGGCACGTCCATCCCCGCCGGCGGCTGCGGAGTCACCCCCGCCCTGCCGCATCTTCCGGGGCTGCTCGGTGTCCCCCGCGGTCCCGGACGCTTCCTTCAGGGGTGCCCGGTGATGGCTCTCCACGGGAGGGACCCTCCCTGGGCTGTGTCCCCGGCAGTCCCTCTCTGTCCGAGGGTGTCCGGTTTGGGGGGAATCCTCTGTAACCACCCCCCCCCGCCCCGGGAGAGGATTCCGTGGGGGTCCCCAACCTCCCTTGCGGAGGTGTCCGCCTTGGGGGGGTGCTTGCAGAGCCCTCTCGGGGTGCTGAGCCCCCCACAGGTTCTCTCCCCAGCGGCGGGAGCTGCCCCCGGCAGTGGGGAAAGGTCACAGACCCCGGCCATTGAGGGTGGGGGTCGTGCCAGCCCTGGGGGGACAAAACTGGGGAGCCCTGAGTGGGGTGGGCACAGGCAGATCCTTCCTCGGGCTGCTGGAGCGGGGCTGGAGCCGTGGTGGGGGGTGATGGGGAGACTCTGAGGGGTCCCATCCCCCTGTAATTGAGGGGTCCAGCCCTACCCGGCTGCTCCTCTTGGGGGGGGTCCTGTTTGCCCTGAGATCCAAAGGAATCTTTGGGGAGTTTGGGGGTGCTGGGACCTCTCCCTGCTCCGAATAAGGCAGCTCCTGGCACTGAAGCCCCCCACTGCAGCCCTGAATCCCCCCGAGCCCCTCCTCCCCCACGGAGGGGTCACGACACAGCCGGGGGACACCCAGGGCAGTGCCAGTGGGTCAGGGTCACCACAGAGCCCCCAGGGTGGGGAGCTGAGGTGCGTGCCCGGGTGTGGGACACCCTCCCCGCCCTCCTCCCGACCCCCCTGCGCTCCTCGGGGCTGACCCTGCTGCGATGGGATGCGCTGGGTCCCCGTGGGCTGTGGGCGAGAGCCCCGAGCGGGCACCTGCCACCCACAGCCCTCCCCGGGGCTCCGCCGGAGGCATCAAATATTAACGGAGACAGCGGAGGAGCTGAAAATAACCCTCCTCCGAGGGATCTGACCCAGATCCGGCCAGCCCCGAAGCTGGGCTGGACCCAGAACCGCAGGCAAAGCTCTGCCGGGGCCGAATCCGGCCCTGTCCCCTCCTCCGGGCTGCTCTGCCCTGCTGATCCCACCTATATATCACCTATATATTATGCAAATGAGCTATAAGGGCTTATTACGCAAACAGGAGGGGGCTGGCGCTGCCTGGCACTGGGTGGTCCCCGGGGCTGGCCCCGACGGCTCAGAGCGGCCAGCGGGGATGGAGGGAGCAGCATCGGCGTCCGGCCGGGCGTCCTGGGGCTGCCAGGGAGCGCTGCCCCGTCCCTCTCCCCTCCTGTAGCGCAGAGGGACCCCCCGAGCCCGGCCAGGCCCCCGGCCCTGCAGCGCTGTGCCAGCGGAATGGGGAAGCAGAACAGCAAACTCCGCCCGGAGATGCTCCAGGACCTGCGGGAAAACACGGAGTTCTCCGACCTGGAGCTGCAGGGCTGGTACAAGGGTTTCCTGAAGGACTGTCCCTCGGGCATGCTCAACGTGGAGGAGTTCAAGAAGATCTACGCCAACTTCTTCCCCTACGGCGACGCCTCCAAGTTCGCCGAGCACGTTTTCCGCACCTTCGACACCAACGGCGACGGCACCATCGACTTCAGGGAGTTCATCATCGCCCTGAGCGTCACCTCCCGCGGGAAGCTGGAGCAGAAGCTCATGTGGGCCTTCAGCATGTACGACCTGGATGGCAACGGCTACATCAGCCGGGAGGAGATGCTGGAGATCGTGAAGGTACCGGGCTGCCCCGTCCTGCCCCGCCGCGGCTCCTGCTGGGCGCTCCTGGCTGTCACCGCGGTGCCACGGTGGTTGTCCCCTCCCGGGGTGCAGGTGGCTTGGGGGTTTCACCCTGTGGGACCCCCGGTGCAGGGCTTGGCAGCACCAGGGATGAGCCTGTTGCTGTTATCAGGGATCAGGCTGTCCCGGAGCATCCCCAATTCTTCCCTGCCCGGGGATGTCCCTTTGTTACCCCATCCCGGACTCCTCCCGTGCTTCCAGAGCAGGCAGCTGTCCCCGAGCACAACGGGCAGGAGACGCTCTCCTTGCCCAAATCCCAACCTGGTGATTCCCATGGCCACTGCGGCATCATCCCAGTGGCCAAATCCTCCCTGCAGGGGCAGCTCCAGCCCTGGCTGCGCTGGGAGCTGAAGCCCAGCACAGCCTGATCCCATGGAAAGGGTGTTAAACGCCAGCCCCATTCCCAGGGAAGCGAAGCCTGCAGCTCTGTCCCTGTCCCAGGTGGGCAACGCCAGGTGCCCACTCCGCACCCACCCTCATCCCCCTCGCCTTCTCCCAGGCCATCTACAAAATGGTCTCCTCTGTGATGAACATGCCTGAAGATGAATCCACCCCGGAGAAAAGGACGGACAAAATCTTCCGACAGATGGATACTAATAACGACGGTAAATGAGAGGAGATGGAGGGGATTAGGGCAAGGTCTCATGGCTAAATCCGGGGCTCTTAGAAGGAGCCGCACGCACGCTGATTAAATGGCTCGTGTCCGCTGGCGTGGCCCCAGTGGCCGGAGGGGCTCAGGGTGCCGGGCACCCCAGGGTGCTCCTCCCGGGTGGGGGGGTGTCCCTGGGCTGCGCTGGGTGGTCTCTGGTGCCGGGTGGCGGCTGAACCGTGTCCCCTTCCCCGCAGGGAAGCTCTCGCTGGAGGAGTTCATCAGAGGGGCCAAGAGCGACCCGTCCATCGTGCGCCTGCTGCAGTGCGACCCCAGCGGGGCCATGCAGTTCTGAGCCCCGCCGACCCCTGCAGCCTCCCCCGCCACCCCCGACCCTGCCCACGGTCACTGTCCCTTGCCCGGTCCCTGCGGTCCCCGCTGTGCCCCCACAGCCCCCTGTGGGATGAGAGCTGAAGCCCAGCTGGGTGAGGGGAGCCCAGGGGACAGTCCCCATCCCGAGGGGGCTCCTGCACTGGCTTGACTGGTGGGAGGATGGAGGCAGGGTCAGCCCTGAGTGAGGACAGTCCCCCCCAGCACCGGGGCTTGGAGCAGGGGACAACCCAGCCTGGCGGCCGAGCCACTGCTGCATCTCCGGCAGGCGCGGGGACGCGGCCCAGGGGACAAAGACCCGGTGGCTGGGGGGTCCCCAGAACCCCGCCCCCGCATGAGGACACTGCCACGGGCATGGCCGGGTCAGCCCCTTCCCCACACCAGCGCAGGGGGGTGGGGCCGCGGGGGGGCCGCGCTTCTGGGCTTTTAATACCCACAGAATAAAGTTCGTGTCAGTGCAGTCCGTGCTGGGGAAGGGGCCGTGGAACCCCCGGGGAAAGTTCCTCCCTGCAGGGACGGGATCCAGCCCAGTTTCCTCCCTCGCTGCAGCCCCAGGCCATGGGATGGGCTCGTGCTCCAGGGGATGTGTCCGCACAACAGCCGGGCTGGGAGGCAGCAGAGTCCTGTCGTGGGGCTGTGCCGGTGCTGGGATGGGGTGGGAAACTGCCAGGACACATCCACAGGGTCAATTATCTCTCAGGCCCCGCTCAGAGCCGGGCAACTTCCACACTGTCCAGCCTCAGCAAGGCCAGGCACTGCCCGGGGGCAGGGCTCTCCACAGGAGTTGCCTGCAAGGAGACCTGGAAGCCGGAGAGGGTGATGAGAACGGGACCAGAGGGATGGAAGCCTTGGATGCACAAGTCTTACCCCTGCGCCCAGCCA
Organism: Corvus kubaryi; assembly: GCF_017639235.1. Lineage (NCBI taxonomy): Eukaryota > Metazoa > Chordata > Aves > Passeriformes > Corvidae > Corvus > Corvus kubaryi. Next base: position 1,646,770 of record NW_024582087.1, on the reverse strand, counting down.
GGTCTGTCCCAGCCCTGCAGGGGAGGGGTTGGAGCTGAGCCCAGGAATTAGGAATCACCTTCCTCCGGAGCATCCCACGGCAGCAGCAGCCGAGGTGGAGGAGGCCGAGGGTGAGCAGGAGGCAGCGGATGCTGAAGAAGATCTCCATGGCCCCGAGCAGGAGGGACATGGCCCAGAGGGACAGCGTGGAGCTCTGGGAGACAGGGGGACATCAGCTCCCTGCACGTCCTCCCCATCCCATCCCATCCCATCCCATCCCATCCCATCCCCATCCCCATCCCCATCCCCATCCCCATCCCCAGCCCGCGGGGGACTCACATAGACGCGGGTGGGATCGAAGGGGCACTCGCGGGACACCGGGGCGAGGGCGATGTTGGCGATGGAGCAGGGGGCCAGCAGCACCCGGCCCTGGTTGCCCAGGGTCAGCCCGATGGCCACGAGCAGCCCCAGGAGGCAGCACAGGCAGCACAGGCTGCTGCAGGCGCTCAGGGCGAGCAGCGCCCATTTCTGCAGGAGGGAGAGGAGAGGCAGCGCGGGGACGTGGGGATGTTCCCTCCCCAGGACGGAGCCCACAGAGGGGCTGTGGGGGCTCCCTGGGAGGGCTGCAGCCCCCGGGTGCTGGGAGAGGGGCTGGGGGTGCTTACGAGGGCAGCAGGGCCGAGGTAACGGGACAGCAGCAGGGCAGAGACCCCACAGGAGATGGTCTGGGAGGAAGCACAGGGAGGTCAGCGAGGAGCAGCACCTGCCTGAGGGACACCGCTCCCATTCCCGGCTGGAATTGTCCCTGGAAGCTCATCCAGGGGGCAGTGCTTCATCTCCCGCAGCCTCACCAGTAACAAATCCCTGAGCGTTTCATTTTTGAATTTGCGCTAGAAAGGCTTGTTCAGAGCAGGGAAGGGGAGACGGAGCAGGGTCCATCCCGCATCCCGTCTCCTTCCCAGCCTGCATCCCCAACCCATCCCTCCCTCGTCCCAACCCCTCCCCACATCCCCTCCCCCGTGTCCCCGGCCCCGCTCCCAGCGGTACCAGCAGCGCAGCGATGACAGAGGCGGTGTTGGTGACACCGTAGTGCAGGGACGTGGCGTCCCGGGCAGTGACCACGAAGCGCAGGACGGTGCCGTGGACGAGGGCCCCGGTGATGAAGTTGAGGTGCCCGACGATGAGGAGGATGAGCCCCGTTTTCATCAGCACCTTTCGGTGGCTGCCAGGATCGGGGTGGCCTGAGACGAGGGTGTGGGGTGGCACTGAGCCATCCCTTCTTGGCACAGGGATGGGGCATTTGGGGACAGCCCCAAAGGACGTGCCCCGTGCTGGCAGGGGATGAGGCAGGAGGTGATGTGGAAGCCACTGGTAGCCCAGGTATGCAAACCACTGCTCCAGCCGGCTCTCCTGAGACTGGGGCAAAGGTGTGGGGCCAGTGACCATGGGGACAGGGTCCCTGTGGGGCTGGGAAGAGCTGGGGCTCCTCGGAGTGATGAGGAAGCTGGGGGAGAGCGGCTGTCCCCAAATGGCAGCTCCAGGGCTGGGTTCTGGCACCCAGCACTTTGAGGAAGGACTGTGGGGCTGTTCCCCCTCTGGAATCCACCCTCACACACCCACCACCACCCGTGCTCAGCCCAGCTCCTTCCCTGACCCCATCCGAGCCCCTCAGCTCCTCTCCCTCCCTCCCTGCCTCAGTTTCCCCCCTGCAGGAGGGCAGGGATGGAGCCCTCCTGCTGCGATCCCCACGCCAGAGCCGGGACTCACCCACTTGGCACATCCTCACCGGGCCGGGGTCAGGCCAGCAGAGCCCCTCGATGCCCCGGGGGCCTGCCCTGCCCTCAGCCCCCGGGCAGTCGCGTCCATCGGGGTCCAAACGCGTCCCGCTGGGAGCAGGGCTGGGACGGGGCAGGACCAGGCCACCGGAGCCACCGCCCGCTGCTCCGATTCCTGTCAGACCAGCTCCCCGGGACTAAGGGATAACTCCACCTTCTCCCGCGGGTCCCAGCCCTGCCCTCCCCTTGCTGCCAAGCCAGCAGCCGTGCTGTGACATGCCGTGCCATGCCGTGCCATGCCGTGCCGTGCCAATTCACCCTTCCCTGCCCCTACACCGTTCCATGCTTCCTCACCCCCCTCTCCATCCATCCCCAGCTCCCCAGCACTCCCCGAAGCCCCGGCAGCAGGCTGCGATCCTGAGGGTCTGGGAAGGGGCAGCCCCTGGGGGTGGGACACTGCCGGACCACGGGCCACTGGCCAGCACTGCCAGGTGCCAGGGACTGACCTGCAGGGAGAGGGCAAAGCAGAGGGGTCAGGGCAGGTGGTGACTTGGCCAAAAGGTGGCTCAGAGGAGCCGGTTTGGTGGCCATCGCCCTCAGGAAGCTTCCAGGAAAGGTTCAGGGGAGTGGGATGGGGACAGGGGAGTGCTGGGGTGGCTGTGGGAGGAGCCCCCAGCTCTGCTCACACCGAGGGGCTGTGGGGAGCAACAATTTAATTACAGGGACAGCCCTGGCTCCTGGCACTGGTCTGGGGAAAGGCACTGTCCCCAGTGTCCCACCTGAGCCACTGCTCTCAGCAGCCTCAGCTCCCAGACACCCAGAACAGCTGGAAATTTGGCTTTTTTCCCCATTCTTCCCCTCCTTTAACCTGTACCCAGCCCTGCTGCACAGGGAGAAGAGAGACCTCTCCTCTTGCCAAGCCTTTGGGAAGAGCATTCACGTGGGCAAAGGCAGCTGGAAGGTTTCCCTGCAGCTTTGGAAAGGACGAGCTGGATTCAGGTCGAATGACAACCAGAGTCTTTATTCCAAGAGTCCCTTAGGATGGTTGCAGACATACAGACACACGTACATATTTACACTCTTACACACCTCACAGAGTTTGAACCAATAAATTAAAACAAAAAGAGGGTGGGGGATTTCCATTTTTTTTTTGTTTACTCTGTTTTGTTTCTCTTTCCTTTTTCTTTTTATTTTTTTTTTGTCACGTAAGAAACAGCAACTCCCCGAGGCGAGGCTGGAGGATGGCACACAGAAGCCAACACGGACACAACCCTGGCCCAGGAGCTGCAGTGACAGGGAGGGTGCTCAGGTCACACTCTGGCTTCGATGCATTCCAGCTGGACCATCTCGTCCAGCCGGCAGCCCTCAGCTTGGGCACAGTGGCTCAGGTGGGCACTTGGGCTCTCGGCACCTCTTGCTCTGGGGGTCTGTGGGCAGCCTGCTGCAGTCTGAGAGTGGGGGGACTCGCACTCGTCCGAGGTAATGTCCGGCACGTCGTCCGACTGGCTGTCCGAGCTCTCCAGGTCGCTCCGGATGCTCTCGGGCTGGGCCAGGGTGATGTCCCACGTCTGGCTGGCAATGCAGTCCTTTTGCTCACAGCTTTGGTGTTTGCACGTCTGCTCCTGCTCACCCTCCTCCTCCTCCTCCTCCTCCTCCTCTTCTTCCTCCTCCTCCTCCTCCTCTTCCTCGTTCTCGGCCATTTGGGTGTGGACATGCAGGGAGTCCTCTGTGCTGCTGCTGCTGGCCAGCTGGTAGTGGCTGGGTTTGGCTTCAATGTCCACCTGGATCTCCATGTTATTGCACTCCCTGCAGGAACAAGCACCCTCACGTTACTGGGAGCAGTTACTGGGTTCGACTGGGCTGTACTGGGAGGACCACACCTCGCAAACACGAGCAAGGTGCTGCTCATCACCCCATGACTCGCTGCTCTCCTTGGATCCTCCCAACAGAGCCACGATATCCCCAGGCTGAGCCAGGAGCTGAGCTGGGAAAGCTCCTGAGTCGCCTCAAGCTGCCAGAACAGCCCCTGGGGGTGCTGGGCTGCAGATCCCCTCCCCAGCCTCCACACCCCACAGCAAGGCTGCTCCCAAATTGTCCTTGGCTAGGAGAAGGATGGATCCCAGGCAGGAGAGCAGCCTGGTGCAAACACAGCCATCCCACCACCCACAGCAGCGCTCACAGAGCGTGGATTTTTCCAGGACACCCTCCACCAACGCTCTTCTCAGCATTCCACGTCCTCCTACCTGTCCTGGGGGTTGTAGGAGCTGATGATGGAACCAGCCATGGCTCGGGTGCTGGCGTTGTCGCTGATTGCCCCCAGACTGACCGAGTCTTTGGGGAAAATCTCCTTCTGGACATCTGCCTGGACTTCCAGCCTGCAGGAAACAAGAGGATTCCTCAGAAATGCTCCCCAGGAGCACCAACCTGTCCCTGCTCCTCACGGGAAAGTGAGAATCCCTGTGAGCTGGCACAGCTCAGCGTGACAGGAGTTTAACCCCAGTGGCTGCTCTCATTTAGTCTCATTTTTGGCTCCATTTAGGCAAATCCATTCCGCTTTCCATGACGAAGGTAAAGCAGTGTTTGCATCCATGACTCACACGATTCCTGCAAAGAGCTGATTTCCATGGATCTCGCACAGAGCCGTGATTGCATCCTGGCTGCCACATCAACACGTGGCTCTAATTACCCAGCAAACTGACTCACAGGCAAGTTGGGAGGAAAACTTCGGTGTAACCTCCTGACTTGGAGAGCCTTGACCCTGGCTGCTGGAGAACAGGAGGCATCGAAGCCTCCAGGCTGGGATAACAGGGCTGGAACAGCTTTAAGCAGGCCAGGCAGGAGCTCTGTGCTGTTCCCAATTAAGCTGAAGCATCAGCTCCGTGGTCTCAAGGAGCTCAGCAGGGATCTGTCCTCCTTGCAAGAACTAGACTGACTCCAGAAACAGAATCATGGAATGGTTGGGGTCGGAAAGGACCTTAAAGATCCTTTAGCTCCAACCCCCTGCCACGGGCAGGGACACCTCCCACTAGACCAGGCTGCTCAGAGCCACATCCAAACAGGTCTTGGAACATCTGCAGGGACCCCACAACCTCTCTGGGCAATCTATGATCTCCTAGAACTGGTTATTCTACAACAGCCCACGGCACAAAAACACCATGACGCAACCTCTAGATCAAAGCACGTTCACTCACACTCCCCCAATGCTCCCCAAAATAAACCCACTCAACCCACAGAGGCCTTGGGAACCTCTCTGCTTTTCCCACAGTCCAGTTACCTGCTGTACTTGCCCTTGCTCCCCGAGAGGACCCCTCCACTCAGGGTGCCCCCGGACAGGGCGGCGAAGCTGGCGGTCTCACTGTAGTTGCCCTGTATGACACTGAGCCCGTCCGTGGGGCTGCCACTGGTGCTCAGCACGCTGGTCAGCCCCTCAATGCTGCTCTCTCCGATGCTGGGGTTCTTCAGGGCTCTCCAGGCATCGGCCACTGCGGGGAAGGAGAGCACAGGGGTTGGAATTGGCAGTGGGAGCGCTCGGCTGCGATGTCTCATCTCAGATTTGGGAGGGATCAAGACCCTCAACCATTTCATCCCAAGAGCATTTTGCTGCACCCTCTTCCCTTCACCAGTTATTACCTGTGATGGGTCCATCATCTTCATCAAACTCGATTTTCACCCCCTTTCCGTTGGCTGTGCTGACCCCGCAGCCGCCGCCCCGGCACAGCGAGATGGGCACAACCCCATAGACGTAGGCCAGCATGATGGGGACCCCAATTCCTGGAGAGGAGGACGAGCTGCGTTAAGAGGAGCTTAAGGATGTGTTGGGCAGACAGAAAAGGTTTTTCAGGGACTCTCTCAGTCGTGGTTTTGCTGCTTCTAAAGGTCCCAGTTCACAATTTTGCAGACAGACAGTGGAGGAGCCCTTTGTGCTCAGTGGGGGAACCCCAAGAGCGTTGAACCCCCATGACAGCAGCCACCAAACCACAAGAGACAGCTCTGTGTGACAAGGGGCTCCAGGATGGGATGTGGCACAGGCAACTGGTGCTCCAGACAAGCCCTGTGCTGGCTCTGGGCCAGCTGGAGCACATCAGCGTGTGAGACAGAGCACTGCGCCCAAACCCACACACAGCTGCACTCTGCAAATGGCCCTTTGGCCACCCCCATGCCACAGGGCTGGGCTACCCACTTGTCTCAGTGGCTACTGGGCCAGCAGAAAGGACGGAGCTGAGCCCACTTACCAACACTGACAGCAGCAATGACTGGAGAGGCAATGACAGACAAGGTGACCCCACCAGTAATGGCCAAGTTCCTCTTGTGCTTGGAGGTTTTCTTCCCCTCGTACCTGCTGTGGATCTGATGGAAGGAAAAGCACCAGGTGAGAACAGCAGACACCCAGAGGACATGAAAAAGTGATCTTCCAGCCTTGCCAGCTGCATGAAGCCTTGAAGAACCTCATTTTGAGCACAGATCTCCTCACAGAGCACACCTAGCAGGAGGCTCTGTGTTTAAGAAAAAGAAGCAACCGCAAGTGCAGGGCTGATGTGCCACTTCTGCCCTCTCAACATCTCTTTGCCAGCACAAACAGCACCACAGAGTTTGGGGTCAGCACCAAAACACAAGTGACTGCAGGGCAAAGTCTGATGCTCGAGGTCCAACCACTGTCCCTCAGAGTCCCCCAGCATCACAGGATGGGCTCAAAAGGGACCCCTGGGTGCTCCTGGCTCAAGGCAGAGGCACAAGAGAAACACAAAATGCATTTGGGCGGACTCAAAGGGCTACCAGGGCAATCAGCCACCACCTTCCCCCTGCCCACACAATGCCCAGGAGATAAGAGAAGCTTTAGAAGAGAAAACTGAATTTTGGTTCTCTGACAAGATCCACCCTTCCTATCAGCTCTAAATTTCTGGTCAGCACAGAGAACAGCCCAAACCCTTCTGCCCCCCACACTCACCTTCCTCCCAACGTACACAGGGATGCCAATGACCATGGCAGGAATGGCAATGCCAGCGATGAGGGAGATGCCCACAGGAGCTCCAATCAACGTGCCCAGCTGCCAGAGAATCTTCTTTTTACGACTCCATGGCTTTTTGCCCCAGAATGTACAGCCAGAGGGGCTTCATGGGAAGGGAAAAGAGTTGTATTAATATGCCAGCAATTCCTATATGTTCCTGAGAACCCAAATTCAACTTGCACATGAATAAAAGCCAGAACTTAAGAAGCAGGTAGACAACACAGATAAGTTTTCTGTCTTTTTTCCCCCCCAAAAGGTGAATATCGCACTACTGGGTCTATGTTTAATACTCAGTACACCAAGAGCTCTGAAAAGCAACTCTACCAGGAGCTTTTTTCTTTTTGGTGTGTGGGCAAAACACCTGAATGCTGCAAAGCAGGAACAGAGTCCACCTCTTTGGGTCAGAAACAATAAAATTTCACCGGCTGATCGCTGAAACAGGAGGGTGAAAGTCCAAGGGAGGCAGTGAACTCCTCCAGGCAGCCTGGGAGAGGCACGTGCCGCTGCCCTGCTCACCTGAGGTAATGCAGATCCGAGATCTCCTTCATGCAGAGCCAGCAGAACTCGCAGCCACACACGGCACACGTCATGTGGTTGCAGCTGCCGTCGTTCATCTTGATGATGTAAGCGCTGCAGCGTGGGCACGGCTTGATGTCATCGGCTGCGGGGAGGAAACAAGGAATTCAGATGGCATCTCTGCTGTGAGAGCAAAGGAATCTCGTTGCCCTCCGAAATCCTCGTTTTCTGGGCAGCACGACACCGTGGCTGCTGCTCACAGGGGGTGGTGTGGCTTTAGGTCATCTCAGAGGAGGTGATATTGATGTGACAGACCCCACCAAGCAGCAGGGACTGGGAATGAGAGCTGCTTTTGGAAGCTTGTTCTAAGTCTTGAATGGGATGTATTCCAGAACAGGCTTAAACACAGGGAACGAGTCCTACCTGCCCAGCACAACGAGCCATGACTGAATTGCTCCACTGAGGTGATTCATGGGCCAAGAAAAACACAACAACTGGGAGAACAGGCACTGGAGAAACCCCAAACTTGGCCTTTAGGGGACATGGGGCTGTAGCCATGCACAGCTGCAGAGGCTGCCCAGGCCCCAGCCTGCTGCTGGCAGAGCAGGATAAGGGGCTTTCATCCCTTCCTTAATTCAGGCATCATCTGACCGTGGTTATGCAATGGCTGTGCCGTGGTTCGGGGCTCTGCTGGCCCCGGCAAAGCTCAGCAAGATGAAATCCAGCTGTGAGCCCAGCTCACACCTTATTAATCACCAGGCTGGATCCAGCACAGCGGGGTGGGGAGAAACCACTGTCTCAAAAACCTCCCTTTCCATGGCTAAGTGCCCTTCCTGGCAGGGATCTCTTTTAACAGGATAGAAAAACTCATACACTGGGTTTTTCTGCTGGCTGGGGCAGTATCCATGCTGTCCATTCTTAGGGTTCTCTAAATTGGGGCCTGCTGGACCTCGGCACACCACTAAGCCACCCCAGAACCACTGACGACAGCTCCACACGGAGTGAATTAACATTTAAACTCCTCACACAGAAGGAAAAACAGGGTATTTTGTTTGGGGGTAGGGCTTTGAAAAATGGCCTCACTGCCCACTTCCAGAGTCAATAAAGTTATTTTTAAGGAACACAAACTCAGCAGACACAGCAGCTCCCAGCAGGCAGCGGAGGAGTCTGTGGGTTGGCATTTTTTTTGGTACCTGCCATTACCAACACCTAACAGTGCACAGAGCAGAGCTCCCCACACCCAGCCGGCCATGAATGCTGCTCTTCACGACCGCACCAGGCAGCTTTGAAGCTGCAATGGTAAAAAAGTGACTGCTTGTTCAGGGTTTAGATCAGCAAAAAAGCGAGAACATCCAAGATCAAAAGAGCCACAAGCAGAGCTGGGGCGGGTGAGGGGAGTTGCCGTGACACAGAAGGACCCAAAGCACATCATCACCTACTGATCTGTTTGGTGCTGCTGGAAGAGATCAGATGCGTTCTAACACACAGGAGGAGGGGAAATGACTCGTGAGTTTCACAGCTGCTGGAGACACTCGGGGCACTGGCTTTGAGGGGAGGGAGGTTTGCACAGAGGTGCCTCTTTCTCAGCACATACACACCCAATTGAGCAACCAAAAAATCAGGGTGTGACTCTTGGGGCTGTCCTGTGCACGGCAAGGAGCTGGAGCCTAGTGGGTCTGTGCCAGCTTGGGATATCTGATGAAAAAGGGGTAAATCCATACCCGGCCCGGACTCCTGTCCGTAGCTGAGGCCCGACGTGTGCTTGGTCCGTACCCGCAGGGTCTGTGCCCGCTGCTGCCGGGCCATGTCGCAGGTTTGGTTGGGGTGCCATATCTGCTTGCAGTGGTAGCAGAACTCTGTCTGGCAGCCGTCCCTCTCGCAGGTCAGCTTGGGGCAGCTGGCGCAGCCGTAGGCGATCACCGCGTACCTGGGCGAGGAGACAGCGCGGGAATTGAAACACAGAGTCACCGAGTGAGAGTCCTTTCCTTCAGGCTGTCCAGTGCCTGAGCTGCTCTGCTCGAGCAGGGCAGGACACCCAGAGCCACCAGCCCACCTCCCCCATCTCACTCCTGATCCCTGGTGCAGCAGCCTCCACACCAGACACATTCCTGCGCTCTCCAGGCCTGCGGCTTGAACTGCAGGGCCTGAAATTAAGCAGTGCTAATTGGGTTACTCAGGGCAGGATCTTTCATGCAGGCAGCTTGAGATGCTGAGTTCTCTCCTCAGTAACTGCTGGCAGTTCTCACTGGCAATTCACACAGGCCAGATTTGTCTGGCCCAGTGTGCCCAGCTAATTCCTTGCTGTTTCCTCCCAGGGCAGTCTCTGGCTGCTCTTTCCAGGCACACACATCCCTCATTTCCTTAGGCCAGACCTATGGGTGGATGCTGTGTGGTCCAGAGGAGTCTAGGCAAACTGAGGTTGTCCTGGGCACTTCTGTCAACTGAATGATTCTAAAAAAGTGGAGTAACAGTTCCATATGTAGCTAAGTCAACAAGCGAGCTCCTGATGATCTCCACAGAGCTTCCTCTTCCAAAGAGCGGTGAAGAAGAACAATGCCCTGCCTTCGGAACAAGCCGAAACTGGAGTGAAATAATCGACTGTGTGAGAGAGAGAGGCCAAGTCCAACCAGCTCGCTGTGACAGCGGTGTGACACTCCCAGAAGGAACAGGGAACCTATGTAGCATCACCAAGCACTGCTGCAGAAATCTGCCCGACAGCCACTGAGGATGAGGCTGTTTCCATTGGCAGGGGCTGCCATGAGCAATTCCAGAAGTGCCTTCCCAGTCCTGCGACACCCATATGGCAAAAGAGTATTTTTGTTGCTCATCCTCAGTATTTTTGTTAGTGGTCAGAGGAGAGTAACTCCTATTTAGGGTTTCATATTTAGAGCTCGTGTGGCTCGAGTTGTATTGCCTCTTCTGCTCAGAGGCAGCAGCGTGAGAGCCGCTCCGTGTGTCATACCACAATGATTCATACCCCGTGGGAGTTTGAGCTACTTCATCCTGCCAGGCTACGACATCATCGCCAAAGAAACAACATCTGAGGGCCGGGAGGAACGACTGCAGCTCTACCTGTGCATCCACACACCTGCACCTGAGCCCAGCAGGAGGAGAGACGGGAAAATCCCATCTCTGGAAGTGTCCAAGGCCAGGTTGGACAGGGTTTGGAGCAACCTGGTCTAGTGGAAAGTGTCCCAGCCCACGCCTGGATGAACTTTAAGGTCCCTTCCAACCCAAACCACTCTGTTCCTATATGATAATTCCGTGATGCAGCTGGCCCAGGGGGTTGGGAGGGACAAACTTAATTCCTGTGCACCTTGCCTAAGGAATATTCCACTAAATGTCCTCACCCTGTCACTATCCTCCAGGCCTGCCCTTGGCAAAACAGAAAGGAAAAGCTTCATCTGCCCAGCTGTGTTGTGACACTGCTATTTCAAACCATAACAGCAGGCTAGGAGAGCTCAGTGTAATATATTAAGCAACCCCACACTCTAAATTAACTCCTCGCTCAAAACGTTGGGTTTTTTTAAACACTCAAGAAATTAAAACCATCAGCATTTATATTTTATTGCTGGAGCTGAAATGACAAATATCATGCACAAGCCCACAGCTGTGGGGAAAGAAGCTTCAGGACTGTGTATTGGGGAAAAAAATAACACATCTCCACGTCAAGGTCAACTAGAAAGTGAGTTTTGAAGTGAAATGCTGAGGAATAGTCACTGCAGGACCTGGACAGACAGTGGCTCTCCTCTTCCACTGACCTCTGACACACTGCTGGCTTAAATGGCCATTTCCAGGATCAACCCCAGCAGATGAGAGAGGAAAGTGAGTTCTCCTCCCCGAGTTTTCCCCAGGAAGCAATGTGAGTGTCTTCCTGAGACCCTAGGAATCGCACAGCTCCGCTTCCAGCCCCCTCCTTGGATGGCCACGAGTTCCCTCCTTCCCTCCTCCTGCCCATTCACGGATCTCAGCCCACACAGCTCCGTTTTCTTTAAAGGTTCTGTTATCCTCCTAAGCTTTTGGGAAGGCTGCAGTGTGACAAACACTAGACAGCGATACCACCTGATTGTAGCAAGGGGGGAAAAAAAACCCGAAGCTGCAAACACAGAAAAGGATTTGTTTTGCGATTGATGGCGCATCAATTGACCGGGGTTTCCATGGCAACACGCACCGGTGTTGTGTTCTCCTCCTCCTCCTCCTCCCCCCGGCCAGCACAGCCAGGCTCTTTCATTTAGGAACGCACAGGATGTTTTTAGGGTCCTGTCTGTCACAGCCCTGCAGCCCCTTGATGCCAGCACCTCGGTGGGGGTGACACCCAGGGCCATACCCAGCCCACTCTGGTGGTGGTGGAAATGATAGAACTTTGAGCTTTTTTTAATTTTTTTTTTCATAACTTCAGTCAGGGGTTTTGTTCACCTTTGCCCAAGGGGAGGGGAAGTGAAGTTTCTCTTCAAAAGCCCCGGTGAGGCCTGATAAGCTGAACATCAACAGACTGGGAGGAGCCAGAAGATACAGAGGAGATAAACGGACATTAACAAACATCACCCCCTGGTGAGGCTGGAGACACCTGGTCTGGGAAAAGATCGATAAGAGAACCAAATAATGAGGACCAAATTAGCATCGAAGGGATCAATGACCAATAGGAGATCGAATCCTAAGCACTGTGTAATTTCAGACCAATGAACCTGAATTTCTTTGGGGTCTTCAATGTATAAATATGTGATAAGTCTGGTAAAGAACCAGGTGGGATGGAAGGATTTTCACTGCACAAATCGGGCATGTGTGGATGAAACGATTTCTATGGCACATCCTGGCCAGAATAAAGTAATGCCTTGATTCTCTGACACTAGAAAGATGTTGTTGGGGAGTTTCTGTTTTTCCCGGGCTTTCGGTGACAGTGGTGGGTGACATTCAGTGCCAAGCATCACTCTGCCGTGCCCCCAGCCCTACGCTCTCCGTACTCCGGCACTACTACAGCGGGGAAAGCCCGCTGTAAATAATTCATACCCTGATTTTACATAAGCACAGCCACACAAGCTCTGCTGGGAAGAATGAATAGGGTGATTAATTCCTCTCCCTGCCGGAGGGCTGATTCCAACAGCCTTTGTTCGAGTGCTACAGACACACCAGCAGCGCTGGTCCACGAGAGCTGTCTCCAACATCTCCAACAGCCCCGGGGTCTCGCTTCTTGCTCTTCTGGGCAGCTGGGAGGAGGATGCCAGCACGTCACCTGGCTCATCCTGCTCACTGACTAACCAAGGAGGAGGTTTTAGCCCAGAGAAAGAGCCGTGTGTGACACCAGCCCGCCCGAACCCCCGCCAGAGGAAGGGATCAGGCTCAGGCTGCGTTGCTGTCACAGAGGCAACGCCCTCCGGGCCGTGCTGGAGCTGGCTCCTTCCAACCAGCCAGCCTGGGTGACGTCGCTGTTTGTACACCTTATCCTGGGCACAGATACCATCACAACAGTCCAGGAGCTGAGATTCGGTGAGCAGGAACCTGATTTTCTCCAGCCGGTTACCAGCAGAGGCATTCCCTCCGTGGCAGCACAACCTGCTCTATCTCCCTGATCTCAACCCCGGCGCTGCTGAAATATCAAGATCTTGCACTTGATTTGGCTTCAGAAAGGAGCAAAGGTGTTGTTTGCTGTTAACTTCACCCTCTGAAGGAACAAGCCCTCATACAGGATGCTCAAGAGGCCGTGAAATGGGTAACCTGAGCCAGGTTCACTGCTTTGCATAGGATGCCTATTACAAGGCTCTGATTAAATCTTCACAACCCTCCCACCACCTTTTCCATTCCGACTACTAGGTCAGACTTTCCTTTCATGTTCTTGCTACCCAGAATTGCCATCCAAGCTGAGTCGTAGCTCAACTTCACAGCACTTCTCTTAAGTTCCCCGACAAAGCTCTTTTCCAGGCAGCTTTGGCTCACGCCCAAAACAGAAACATAACAGAGTTCGTTTATAAGAAAAGGGAAGAGAAAATGAAAGCAACACGCTCATAACTACACAGTCATCAAGCTTGGCTGGGCTGAGTTCTGGACAGACAGACGTTTCCTCACTTGGGCAAGGGACAGTGAGTCAACATCCCTCCTCTCTGCCATGTATTCACGTCCTCCCTGGGAAAAAGTGACAGGTTACGGTTCCTTCTTCCCCACTCCTGGAGATTGCAGCGTTGTCCCCATGCCCTGTCCCCAGGACAGGCAGTGAAACACGCAGCTGGGAATCTCCACACTTCCCATTTGTGCAGAAAAAAACGTTTCTGTTAAATTAGGGGAACGATGGCTCAGCTAAAACCCCCTTCAAGTCGTACCACTCCTACCCGATTTAGCTGTGTTTTCACAACCCCCAAGGTCAAATCCTGGTGCTCTAGAGAGATAATAGGGATGGATGGAATTTTGGTACCCAAGGTCTATCAGCTGCCCCGAACAGACTGCAGATAAGCACAGAACCCCTGCAGCGAGGGCTCTTCATGGGACACAGCAGGACCAGAAGTGTATCAGCAGCAGCACCCCACTGAAAGTGAGCCAGCCCTCCCTGTGCTATCCGGGGACCCACGTGGGGACGGGCAGGACAGTGAGTCCCAGGGCCACCTCAGATGGGATGCCATCCCCAGGACCTGCTGGGCATAGGCAGCAACCCACAGTGTGTTCCACCTCACCCAGCTATCCCAGCACGTGTTGGAGACAGGCAGCATCCCTCCAGGGCGGCGGTCTCCTTTCCCCAACACAGCCCAGGACCGATGGATGGGGAACACCCTAAGGAGACAGCCGGTTTGCCCTGCCAAGCTGTCCCAGGATGGAGAGAACAGCATCCTACGGGGACAGCGGCTTCCCCACTCCCCAGGATATGCCAGGATGGAGAGAAGAACAGGTCCCTCTCTCCCCGGGCTGTCCTAGGGCGGAGTGGCAGCACCCCACCGCCACCCCAGCGTGTCCCCCAGCACTCACCCGCAGTCGGGGGCGGGACACCAGCGGCAGTCGGGGTCGGCGGCGAGGCAGCGGCGCAGCATGAACTCCTCGTACTTGGCGACGAGGTGCGGGGAGTCGCGGAGCAGGCGGCGGATGTCGGCGGGGTTGAGGCGCTCGCTGCACTCGGGGCAGCAGATGTTGACGCGGGACTCGGTGATCTCGATGCGCAGGTACTGCCGCAGGCAGGCCCCGCACGACCGGTGCGGGCACGACAGCAGCCGCGGCGCGTTCTCCGCCGGCTGCCGCACCAGGCACAGCGTGC
>NW_024582087.1:1595795-1627264 GCF_017639235.1 Corvus kubaryi | reverse complement strand
TCTCTCTCTCACCTGCTTACTCTCTTGGGCCTGCTCAGAGCTGAGTCTAGCAGCTCTGAGCAGTGCCCCAATACCCACGCCCTTTACAATAAACTGACTGTGTCCCAAGACCTGCCTATAGAGATCTCCATCCGTCTCCGTCCCGACCGAACTCACCCGTTAACCTACACTCAGCGTCTTGCAGGACATGAGCAAACTTGGCCACAGCAAAGGCAGCAAGATCAAGGTGAAATCTTCAGGAGGAGCACTCATGGAGAGCTAAGGAAGAATTTGTTCTGCCCTTCAGAGAGCAGATGCACAAGGCAGAGCTCTGGCACGGGGTTTGATTTCTACAAGGAGAACAGAGTGAGGCACTGGCCTGGTTTCCAGGAAAGGAGAACAGTGTGTCACAGAGAAGGCATTGAGAAGACCTGAGGCTTCTGCCTCAGCTTTCTGTCTTACTCCTGCAGACACGTGGGTGCTTGGGAGTTCAAAAGGCTGAACTGGAGGCTGTCCTGCAGCTGGCAGAGGACAGGAAGCTGTGGGTTCCTCCTGCAGAGCTGCTGGAGCAGAGACCACAGAGGGGGTCCCTGTCTCTGCTGGAGATCCCTGCTCGGCTCAGCATCAATCCCTGCAGCGCTGACCTTTGTAGTGGGAGCGTGGGAATCCCAGGTGGACACGAAGGCTTGGTACAAGGCACTGTGTCCAGTGCCCAGACCCCCCAAAAGACACTGGCAGCCCTTCAGCAGCATCTCAAAACCTCACAGGATCTCTGACATCCTCTCCAGCTGGTGCATCCCACAGCACAGGTAGGGCTGGGCACACCACACGTTTCCTTCAGCTGGCCCACCCATTTCCTATTTTCTGCAGACATGACAACTAGTGAGTTAATCCTGCAGGCCATAAACTAAGCTGTATTAGCAGACACCATCTGTCCTTTTTCATTTGCTGATGCACGACCTATTTTGCTGTGTAGTGGAGCAGGCGCTGCAGTTTCGGGGCTTGCATGTTGCAGTGTCCCTGTTGCCAGGGCATAATCCACTGCTCACAGTGACCTGCTTGTGGGAGAAAGCTCCAGTGAACTGAGCACCACTGGGACCTGCTGCCATGGGCACTGGTGGATGAAGCCTTTCCCCGTGGCTGCTTGGCCTCCAAAGAGGCTTGGGCTTCAATCCCACGAAGCACCAGGGAAGGGAAAGGTCTCTGTGGAACTTACAAGGACAAGAGCACGACTGCCCTCAGCAGGGTCTTCTGATGCCCCTTTGGTGATGGCCACATCCTCATTCCCTCACTTGCCAGGAGGTCATGGAGAGGCCTGAATTCTCATCCCAAAGTGGAGTTTGTGGGAGCAGGCTATGTGGTGAGCTCAGCACTCCAGCCACGCTGCTCCAGCCTGGGGGATTTCCTGTGCTTTATGGAGCTGAGCAATGGCAGTCACACCAGGACAGGGAAAGACAGGAAGAGAATTCTTCCTTTATCCCCCTGGTCATGTCTTGGAGCAGTGTGGTGACCCTTATCTGGGTACAGAAGTACAGACATTGTGAAAGGTCATAAAACCATCAGGATTTTCCAAGCCAGTTATCATTTACCAACTCTTGAGGCAATTCCAAAGGTTAGCGCCTTGTTGCAAGAAGCCTCCTGAATTTACCAACTTTGAATTTAACTCAGTGCTGGTGGCAGGAATTTTCCCTGAGTTCTGAAACAAGAAACCAGGAAATTCTGTGGCTGCGTGCTGAGGAGTCAGGGAGGGAGCTGAGGGCAGGGCTGGGTGCTAACACACTCATCTGTTCCTCAGAACCAGGATGATCACTGCTCACTGACCTCTGCACTCCCAAAAGTAGCCAGGGAATTTTCGGCTTCCTGCCTCGCTGCACAAAAGCGGAAGAGGGAATGGAAGGAATTATTCAGACTGACCTAGGCCTTAGCCAGACCACTTCTTTCTGAGTTAGCTCAGTTGTATTATTTGGGTTTTCCAAGGAACTCTCAAGCTGCTGGCTAGGATGTGGCCCAAACCCACCCCCTTCTGTGCCATCAGTGTCCTCTGAGTATCCAGCACTGCCAGAAAGCTGGCCTGGAGTCGTTCCCCTTTCCTGCTAGTCTTGCTCTTTTCTCTTAGAAACTGGCTTAAGCTCTGAACCCTGGGGTTTCCTACCCTGCTGCAGCTGATATCTGTGCTAACTCCTGCGCAGTCTCGCTGCCTGCAGAGGTTTTGGACCCCTCTGCTGAGCTCTGTACCCTCAGCTTCCAGCAGCAACAGGCTCTGCTCTCTCCCTCCTGCCTTCCCTAAGCTTTGCCCAGTGTTCCTTTGTGCTGTGGACACTCTGCTTCAGATGTGACAAGAAATAATGACTTCCCACAACACGCCCTGATGTTCCTGCAAGATGTGCTCCCCATCCTGCACTGGGAAGAGGAGAGCTGGTGTCAGGATCTCTGTGCTAGAAAACACACTGACACTTCGGGGTGTAAATCCCCACTGCAGGACTGATCCCAACTTTTCTTCTTTCTCTCTTTGTGCTTTGGGAAGAGAACTGGCTCAAGAATTGTATTGATCTCAGTCCAGGAACAAACATTCCCCTTCCACAGGCCACAGCCTCTCTCTCCTGTGTGTCATGTGAGGAAGAGGAGCAGGGAAAGGCAGTGCTTTGCCAAGACTAGAACGTACCCAAAACTGTGACTGCTGTCAGGAGGTGGGAAAAGGAAGAAAGCCCATGCAGTCAGCCCTGGAAAGGGCAGTTCCTGCCAAGAACTGGCTGAGGAACATTCCCATTTTCATAACCAGCAACAGCTGTGGAAAGGGGAAAGAAGAGCGATTCCGGACCCTGCCAGCAGCACCTCTCGCCTGCAGCGGGGCTGGGAGAGCAGAGAGCTCCCAGCACAGCCCTGTGGCCCCGCAGCAAGGAAAACGTGTGTCATTTTCCAGAGGGCTGAGCCAGCACTAACCAGGTGGGGAATGTATGAGCCTCTCACTCTGAACATGTGCTTGCTCAGGGTTCCCTTGTCTCAGCTGAGATCTTTCCCCAGCCCGACCACCCTTGGCTGCCAGGCTCCTGCTCTCAGCCTGGCTCAATCCGCCTGTGCTCTGTTCTCTCTGCAGCACAACAAGGTGGGCAAAGGGAGGGGGAAGCTGTACTTTGTCCTTCATTCCTGGGCCGGCATAGAAAGGCAAACTGGGTTTGTTCTGCTGGGTTTTGCTGCTGACCCACGCCTTCCTTCCCCCAGCCTGATGCCATGACCACAAGCCCATTCTCTCTAACTTCAAGCACAACCCGCCTTTACTACAGCCAGAAAATTCCTCTTCTCCCTCCTTCCTCTCCCTCAGCCCTTCACCACCATGAGAAACACTCGTCCCTCTCTGGGATTTGTCATCTGTGGGTTGTCTTAACCAGTGCTTGAGCAAACTGCCCCCTGTGCTAGCTCAGGCTGGGCTGTGCACGGCAGAAAATTGAGTAGGAGGTTTCTGGGGTGATCAGTGCACACTGAGACCTCAAATGCTTCTCTGAAATCAGGCCCTGCTGTTGTCCCAGAGCATCCTTCTAACAGGGAGGTAGCAGCCTCTCCTCTGCCCAGCCTCTGATCCAGGCTGCCATCCCTTTTCCCCCGAGCACCAGGAAAAGTCCAGTGCCTGACACTGAAACAGCAGTAGCTGCCAAGAGCCTCCCAGCTGCCCGAGTTACAGGATCCCTCCCTGCAGTCTCTGAGGAGGAGCTGTCAGCAAAACCAGCCCTATTTAACCAAAGCAGAGACAGCCTGGCTTTACATGGCCTCCTTCTGCCTTCCCCTGCTCCCCTGGAATCATTCTTTGGGAAAAGCCTCTCAGGGCAGCGCCGACTCCTGCGCTTCTCCCTGGATATGAAGCTCAGCTGCAGCAGCATGCAGGGGTTCACGTAGCTCTGGGTCCTGCTCCAGCTATTCCCTCCCCCTTTCCGTGCATCTCCTGCAGGATTCACAGCCCAGCACCCAGGGGTGCTCCCTATCCCCAGAACGGTGCCCTTAGCATGGGATGAGCAGTGAAATCGCAGCTGGAAAATCTGGCAGTGGACGTGGAGCAGAGCCCTGTCCCCGGGCTGAGGACCAAGAATGCCTCTTTCCCATCCAACACGCCAAGGCTCCGAGCCCTGCCAAACCCCAGTGTTTGTTCCTGCCTTTGGCAAGCAAGGGATGGCAACAAAAGCATGTGCGAGGCAGAAGGAGTTCAGTGAAGGAGGGAAGTGGGTTTCTCTTGGGTCTCTGTGACCTTTTCTGGTTTGGAAAGAACAGAGATGTGCAGAGATGCTCACAGTGCACAGCAAGGCTGTTTCCACTGCCCCAGCAGCAGAACAAACCTCGTGGTCTCCTTCAGTCACAGGAAATTGGAGCCCAGAGCCACAGCCCAGCCTTTGGCTGCTGGGGTGGAGCCAGAACTCCAGCTCCAGGGAGTCGGTGCCTTTGCCTGTTTGCAAGGAAAATTTATGTACAGCCATGGAACCTTACTATGGGCGCCTTGTCTTCCAGCCCTGCTTCTCTGGGATGCAGCTCCTGCTGTGGGATGGGAACAATTTTTCTTCAGCTGGCAGCAGCTGAGCCAAGTTGTCTCGGAGTCCACGGACTGGGACTTATGTCAGCAATGCCCTTGGCCACGAGGATCCTATTGACTCTCCTCACCTCGCTCCTTAGAGAAGCAAGCACAGAGAAGGAGCTGTTGGGGCAGAGCCAAGAGAAGGGCTGAGACTGAAGAGTCCAATGACTCCAGCAATTTCTCCTTGTGCTTCCAGCCCTTCTTGCTTAACCTCAGAGAGAAAAAGTGGTGCTGGCAGGAGGAAAGAAGAGAAGTGGGGTTCTGTGAAGGTAAATCAGGATTGTGCCTGGGTCCTTTGAGAGCTGAGAGTCAGGAGCAGGTTTATAGCAAAGATAGAAAAGCTGATTTGGCCAAAGGGATAACATTTCTGTTGGGAGCCAGAGAACTATTGATTACTCAAGTAACCTCAACTATTTAACAAACAGCTACCTCAGCAGAAAGACATTTCAGCCTGGCTTCAGGGAGAGGATCCAGGGGACTCCAGGCTGGCCAGGCATTAGTGGGAATGTGTATTCCCACTCTCCTTGACTGTCCTTGCTGCGCTGCTGCCCTGCCTGCTCCCAGTGGTGCCAGATAAGGAGTGAAAACAAACACAAGGTAGGTGCATGTGAGTGCCCCTGACAAAGGAACGGGAAAACCTTCGCTGCAGCAGAGCCATGGCCAAGATAGACTGTGGAACAGGAAGGATTAAAATGTCTCACAGGACCTGGCTCAGCTCCCAGGGCCTTCTCTGGCCACTGGCACAAAGGCAGCTCCTCCCGATGCTCCGGGTCTCTGCAGAGGCTCACAGATCCATAGCACTTTTCCCAGGAGGAAGCACAAGTTCCCAGTTATTGTATTTCTGTATTATTGTGTGCCTGGCAGTGGCAGCCTGTGGTGGGGCCGAACACACAGGTAACAGAGCGTGGCTGTGGGGACAGGGTCACACGAAGGCACCGGGAACATGTCAGAGCCTCAGCTGCTGCAGCTGATGTGCAGATGTCAGGCTTTGTAATATTCACATGATCATCGCTTTTGCAGTGTAGGCAAGTATGGGGGAAAGTGAGGAGAGCCAGCTGAGCCACGGAGAAGGTCAAGGACTAGGAGGGGGTGACTTGGCCTTTCTGTTTGTGAGAGGTCCTGGTGCCATTCCCGCACTGAATTTTGAATAACCTTGAAAAAAAATCAAGTTGGAACATGACTTTGAAGCAGTCCCGCTGCTGGTCATGCAGAACCACAACCTTGGGGATGAAACTGCAGAACAGCAGCGTTAACTCCTCCCTGCACCCTTCCCAAACTGGCCCTGGGAGCCCAGCTCAGGCTGTGCCCAGCAAGGTCCCACTTGGAGCGCCGGGGCCCATCCCGAGCTGGCTCCCTCCCAGCACAGCTGCCCTGGGCAGAGCTGAGGGCTGGCACGGAGCAGCTGATGGGCCCTCCCCTCCCTGCCTGCCCATGCCAGAGGCTTGGAATGCAGCTGGCCCCGCAGCCACCTGGGTGACAGCACTGCCTGTCACCCTCCAAGTGTGGGGCTCCCACCCTTTGCTCCCAGAGAAGCCCCACAGAGCAGCACAAGGTGTTGCTGTTGGCAGTTTCCATCCCATAAGCAGCAGTATGGCCACCTGGGCCACTCCCAAATGGTCCCAGTAGACCCAGCATCTGTGCCTTGGTGGGGAAGGATCCTTCATCACACAGCAATCGCTTCCCTAATTAAAGCATATTCATGCTTCTTGTTGCAATTATATTCTCAAGCATTCCTGGCTGCATTTCTCCATGGCCCCACTGGGTCATGGCCCCCAGCCCTTTAAATGCCTCGGGAAATGTGTTGTTTCAACAAAATGGTCGTGACAGGAGCATTGGCCTCTCCCTGTTCTTAGATTTCAAGCAAGGTTTCTACTTTGTGCCTTTTCCATCTCCACCCCCGTACTGGTTTCTGACACCCACAGGGGTTACCAGCACTGGGCTTTTGACCCCAAATGTGCTTTCCTCACTCAGATACACACTGAGAATCCTGCCAGGCCAGAATCAGGTCAGCACAGATGAGTGGGGTGCTCACAAACTCATTTTCTAGTTTGCTAAGGCTGTGTAGCCTAAGTGTAGGTGGAGAATCCCTACGCCCCGCTGCTGTGGGATCGGGGCTGGGAACCCACAAGCATCAGGGAACGAGCCCAGCTCTTGGATTTAGAGGAAAGATGAAATTCCCCCTGGGACCACAGGCCAGCACAGCACCCAGGTGCTGCTGGGCTGCTGCAGGGCACAGAGGTGACCGTCACCCTTGCTCCCTCCGCTAACAAAACAGATCCCGTTATGCAACCCTTGTGCTGAAAGGCAACACAACATCCAGACAGGCTTCAAGGACTTTGTTATTTTGCCTTCTGGGTTTGCAAATCCCCAGGATCCACATCCAGATAGCTCCTGGCAGTAACCACGCACCTGGCTGCCTTCCCCAGAACCATTGGTGCTGCACAGGCAGGGTAAGTGCTGAGGCTGCTGGGGATGTGCAGTTTAGGATTCCCACCACAAACGCGCTGCTGGGCTCGGTCCCAGTGCATCAGCTCTGCTCACAGCCTCCTCCAAGATAGATGCAGCTCAGGGGATGGAGTCTCAAACTTCTGATTCATTTCGTCAGTGATCCGTGCTCTAATCCCTAGGGAGAACTCTGCTCCCCATCTCCAGCCAGGGGCCAGGGCTGCTCCCCAGTCCCTTTATCCTGTTCTGGAAGTGCAGGTACTCCTGGCTCTTTCCAGTACAGCACCAGTGACACACACACACACTGCTGTCCTGGGGGAAGCATCTGCACCAGTTTCTGCACCAGCCAGCTGGGCTCTGCCCTGGCCTCACTGTCCCACAGCCGAGCCCCGCTGTGCCAGGCTGTTCAGGCATTGTGTAACATTCCCGCTGCCCAGGAGCCATCCCCCATCACCCCGAGAGATGCCGAGGCAGGCGCTGATCCCACAGCAGCTCGTGGAGCCCCTCCCCTGCCCCGCTGCCCCCGGGCATCCCTTACCTGTCCCCGGAGCCCACTCCCGGTGCCGCGCTCTCCCCTCCGCAGTCTCCCCGCTCTCCCTTCCCCACTCCCCTTCCCTCTGCGCCACCTCCCCGCGTGATGTCAGCGCAGCCCAGCCCCCGCAGCCTCCCCAGCGCACCCTCCACGCCACGCAGCCGCCCATCGCATCCCGCTGCTGCTGCTGCTGCTGCTTCCCTGCCCAGCGTTGCCACAGCGACAGGAGGGGAATCCCATCCTCTGGTCCTCCACCTCCCAGGGCCTCGCTTGGTATCACCCACTGCAGCTCGTCCTAAAGAGGCCGCGGGAGGGACAGGGCGACAGTGGCAGGGGACAGCAGCAGGGATCGGCCAGTGGTGGCCTTGTGGCTCAACATACCTGGGAGGGAAGGGAGAGCAGAGGCAGCCAGGGGAAGCAGGCTCAGAGCGAACAGGCTCTCACCTCACCCGCAGCAGTTCCACCCGTGTCCCCTGAGCTCTTCCCACCTTCCCACTCCCTCCATTCCTCGCTCCCAGGCAGTTCTTTGTTCCCCAGCCCCACGTGCTCGCTCGTTCGGGGCTGTGCACACGAGCACCGCGATGGCACTAAGTCCCCACAGACATCTCTGCAATGGCTTCTCCTCACCCCCACATCAAGGTCAGAGATCAGGTTATTGATCAGAAACTTAAGACCAGCTCTAAACCAGACCATCGGGAGTCGGTGGGCTCATCACCACTAACCACAAAGCCACAGGGAAAGGTTTTCCTGCAATCCCTGTCGCCGATGGTTTCATTGGGAAGGGAGAAGGGCAGATAGATTTTTAGGACTGCAGCACATTTTTAATGGAAAGAGGATGGCCCAGGGCTTTCATCCCTCCCCCCATTCAAGATGCTGTTTCTTTTCAGCAGCTGCATTAGAGAACAGGTCACTTCCTCTATCAGTGAGAATTCAGTGTCCTATTTGATGCTGGTCCTTGTGCTATAAATAGGAAATTTCCCCTTTTATAGTTGCTGAATAATTGTGTGTATGAAATATGAACACAGTTTTCAAAAGAGTGCCTGATAAGCAGCTTGCTGGAACGAAATGGTTGAGCAGAAGGAATTTACAGCACCTGCAGAGCATCTTGTGCTGTGGAAAACATTCAAGGTCAGCCTGAGAGAAACAGGTCACAGCACAGATCCAACTCCAGAAGATCCAGGCTTGAGCTCACAGCTTCCCCACAGCAGCCTCCCCACAGCTCCCCAACAATCCATTTCATGCTCCACACTCAGGTAAGGATCAAACAGAGGCAGCCCAGCTCAGAGGAGCCAAGACTCCTCCATCCCACAGACCAGAAAGCCAGGAGGAGCAGGCAGAACAGGTTTTCAAACCAACAGCAGGCAAGGAGCAGAGGACACAATCCCAGACAAGGAGGAAGAACATAGTTTAACATCCAGCATCAAAAGGAACAAGGGAAGAACACCACAAAGGCCAGAGAGGCACAGGAATGGTAATGGGAGGTACAGAGAGGTAATGAAAACACCTGAGCACAGAGACAGAATGGTGGAGGAGCAGGAGAGCCCAATTATGATGGAAAACCTGTAATTTCTGCAGGAAATGGGTACACACAACCCAACCCTTCCTGGTGCTGGGCCACGGTGCCTGAAAACAAGCAGGGCTGCAAGAACTGTGGATAAACAACAACCCTCCATCAGTCCATCAGGAACAGCCTCCTCTGGGGTACCTCAGAGGGTCAGGGTCCCTGTGCAGGCAGGAGAAAGGGAGGCCAGGAAATGCTCTCGTTCCCTGTGTTAGGACAGGCTTTTCCCTGTGAATTTAGAGAGAGGGAGGGATGCCACAAGGTATGAAAGGCAGAAAGCAAACGAGCAGAAGCAGAAGACACAATAATGTGGCTTCCAGTTGCTGCAGGAGGAGAGAAGGAAATAACATCAGCTCCTCCACACACTGGAGATGCAAAGGGAGGAGGAAAAAAAGGGATTACATCAGTTAAAATACTGCAAGGAGCTCTGGACAGAAAGGATACACAGGGGCTCGGTGCTTTCAGCCTCACACACGAAGAAACAGGAGAGAGAACCAGCAAAAAGCACCATTGCTATGGTGATCTAAAGCATTGGACACACTCAGCAAGGAGAAGAGATAAAAGGAATTACAAGCCACATTTCCAGCTGCACAGAACATCCTTGAGATAGGATCAGGCCCCAGGATCCACCCAGCTCAATTGTTAGTTGATGCTGTCATCTGCCTCCTCATCCTCCACGCTGTCTGCAGGTCAAAGAGGACACAGCACCAGATACAAATGTAAAGGGGTTATTTTATTACTGATTCAGAGGTTAGACAAGGCACCATTTGATCTAAAAAGAAATGCAAAAAAAACCAAACCCAATTAAGTGTTATTTTTGCAAGCAATTAAGAAAGTCTCTTTTGCATTTCTTCAGCATTGTGTGAATTCCAGCTTGGTCATGATCACAGAAAAGCCACCCCATTCCCAAGTAAGGCAGGTTTGGACTAGAGCCACAGCCCCTCTGTTCAGCAGCAGAGAATCCTTGAGAAGTCTCTATGCCAGGGTTTAGGAATGCAGCAGAACAAGAAAAACAAAACTTCCAGGAAAAGACCACAGAGTCTCTTTTTCCTTTCCATTTCAGACACGATGAATCATTTGTTCGTTCTGGTCCTCACTGATAGGAAGCAACTTTAGGAAAAAATCACAGCAAACCTTTCAGTGGCCTCAGAGTACCAAGAGCCCATGAGACAAGCCCTGAAAGTCCTGGAGAAGCCTGGAATAGCTCCTGGCCCTACCCTCCGACAGGTCAAGGACCTGCAGCTGATCACTGAGAGACGTTTCCCCTCTCCACAATTGTTTTGCCTCCACAAACATGATTTCTACGGAGAAGTCTGTCTCCTCTTCACAATGATTCTGCCAAATAAGAAATCCGACCAAAACCCAACCAAATCAGCCCCCCAACCCCTTGTTTACCACCTCCTCCCCCCCCCTCCATCAACCAAACCCCCCCTCCCAGCCGCCCCCCCCTGCACCCAGGGAAGGGCTGCAATGGGTGATGTAGCAGAGTGTGCAGCGTTTGGTGGTGTCTCATCTGCTTGATGGAGTCACTCAGCTGGAATAAATGGGAACAGAGAGAAAAAAAAAACATTTAGGGAAAAACAAACAAACAAAATTAAGCATGGTTTATGGCAAAAAAAAAAAAAAAAAAAGGCTGGTGAGCTGGATGTGAAGTGAGCACAAGGGAGGAAAGGCATGGAGAGTGGGGGAACATCTTGCTCTTGCTGTAGAGTAAAACCTTGACCAAATCCAGGAATGCCAACTGGCTGGGAACCCTTCGCAGAGTTTAGGGGGCTGCAGCTCTCCCTTTGACTCTCTCAACATAAAAGCTGCTTCCACACAACTTCTTTAGTCACCAAGGTGCCGGGGCAGCTGTAACCCACACTTTCCCACTCCCTGGACCATACCAGTCCCATCCTAAATCCTGACCTCCCAGCACACCAACTCCAGGTGCTGGGGCTGCCAGAGACAGAGCAAGGCCCATCTGGGAATCCCAGGGGACCACAGGCTGCTGGCAAAACCAGCCCTGTTTACTGTCAAAGCCTTTCTCCTCAGTCATGTGCTTTCTAGAGCAACAAGTCAACTGCTTTCGGTTCCCAGTGTTATTTCCAGTTTGCTGGAAGGGAAAAGGTTCTGTCCCTGGAAAGGATGTGAGAGGACAGAGAGGGGATTGTGAGACAGAAGAGAAATTATCAAGGAAAAGAGCAAGGGATTCCTGAGGATTAAACATCTGCTCTGGCCACAGAGCCCACAGCAGCTCAGTGCACAGGATGGAGTGGGCCATCCCGAGAGAGAGAGAGAGGAGGATACTCAGTAACACTCAATCAGTAAACACACATGGAATGCCAAAGGACAAAGTTTCATCTGGGCCAATCCATATTTACAGCAAGGTCCTCTAGGAAGGGCTGGAATCCCTCATGGCCAAAGGTCAGTGCCAGCCCTGCAGTGTCACCACGCAGCAGCACAATGCCCCGCAAAGGCCGAGGCACTAAGCACACACAGTGTCCTCAAACACAGCCTGACAGAGCTGCTGGATTTGCTCAAGAAACAGGAACATTTCCATGAGCTCATAACGAAGGTCGTTAGCTCAAGGGCACATGGAGCCAGTGGTTAATAACGCTGTCTCTCGAGCCTTGAGAAATCATTTGTTTTGCAATAAGGCTTTATTATATTTAGACTTTGGGATCAGGAGAAGCTCAACACATCTTCCTCTCCTTGGTCAAAACCAAGACAAGAGTGAAGAGATAAAACCCAAATCCTTTTCTGATCCTCAGGACATCTCAACCTGCCACACAGTAACCGTCAGACTCTGACCACAGATTTCACACTAAAAAGAGCAAGAAGCATCTCACTAATTTGCTACAAATCCCACAAATAAATAAAGGTTGAAACCTCCCACCCCCTCTTTCTGCCCCGCCAAGTGCCAGCAGAACAGGAAGACAGGCTGTGCTCCCAGGTAACCTGCCACCCCACAGGGAATAAAACACATACAAGAAGAACACGTTGTCACCCAGCCCCGAGCCAGGCTGCCCCTCCCTGGCTGCTCCCACAGCAACACACACAGAGCAACGCCACGTTTCAATTCTGCAGCTTCACATCTCCTCTGAAATCCTTCCCCCCTATCCCCAACCTTCTCCTAGGCCCCTGGGGGGTAGCCAGGAGGAGCTGGAAGTACAGTTCCTTCCAGGGAGGTGCATCTCTAGGATGAAACAAAGGCTTTGTGGCCCGAAGGAGCGCAGAGCCCATTTTGGGCAGCTGGAGCCTGGGCTTGCTGCGGCCTCTAGAGGCCAAAATCCCAACATCCACACACAGACTTGACCGTTCACATAGTGCGAGATAGAGACCGTTAACAGCTCGTTTAATTACAGAATTAGCACAGCCCTGCCTTGGGCTGCACCACCTCGTGCCTTCCCCTTCTACTCTGCTCAGCTCTTCACCCTCCTTGACCCCAGAGAGACAGAGACAGAGGAAAGAGAGAGGGGGGAAAAAAAGCAGAGCCCCGTTCTGGGACAGAGCCCTAAATGAACATAACCAGGTCTTTACATGTTGCTTTCGTGAAGGCTGCCAGGATGCTGGCAAACACCACGTCGGGAGACTGGGAGGCATCCACGGCCGTATGGATCCCTCGCTTGCTGTAGTAGGACACCAGGGGGGAGGTCTGGGTGTGATAGGCCTTCAGCCGGGTTTTCAGGGCCGTTTCGTTATCGTCCGAGCGGCGGATCAGGGGCTCTCCAGTGACCTGGGAGAAGCAAGGGGACAGTCTCCAGCGGGCTGCAGCCTGGGATGCTCCCCACTTCTCTCCCTGCTCCCCTCCTCCAAGGCGGAGCTGCAGAGGAGACCCCAGGTCTGCGGGGGAGACGGAGCGAACCCGGGGCAGCCAGAACAAGTCCCAGAGCAGTCACTGAAGAGAGAAGGGCTCAGCATCATGGTCTTTTCCCCCACACACCACTCTGCTTGCTAAAAGGAGCCTCAAGAGCAGGCGCCAGCTACAGCTGCTCCCCAGGATGGAAAGCAGTCACAACCCACCGCAACTTGAGCTGTGGACAGAGTCCAACAAGTTCTGAGGCTGGCAGAGCCTGGGCCAGCTCTGCAGAACGGCCATGCCCTTCATCCATCCATCCATCCATCCATCCATCCCTCCAGGCCTTGCTCCCTGCAGTGCCGTCGGCTCAGGCTGCCCAAGCAGTTCCCCACGCTCCCCAGAAAGCCAGGACAAGAAAGTACAAGAGAAGGAAAGAAATGAGTTTTTCCAGGGAGAGACTGCAAAGCATCAGCTAAACCCAAAGCAAGGTAAGCTGCGGCCTTGGGAGCTCACATACATCGTCCTTCATGTGCTCTTTCGGGGGTCTGAACTCCTCGTGATACGAGCGGCCACTCGCTGGGTGAATCAGCCTGAGACAGAAAAGAAGTGTCAGCAAAGCAGCCCGGTCAGGACAAGGGTCTCCTGAACCTGCCACTCATCAGCACAGAAACATCTGCCACAGCAACACCATCAGCCTTTCACTTGTAAGAAAATTCTCTCCAGTTATTTCTGTACCAAGGGCCTCTTCAGTTTGGAAAAGCAGCTGCGCTGGGAGGTGGAGAAGGGGAGTTTTACTTCCTGCTCTGCTGAGAAAGGGGTCTGGACAACAAGAACACAAGAGAACACACTCCTGACCCTGCAGGAAGTTTGCTGGTGCCCAAATGTATTCAGCGTCCTGTGTAAGGCAGCAATAATAGCTTTGGAGGAGGAACTTAAAGGGTGAGCTGAGATTTTCTATAGAAATCCCTAATTTATAGGGCAAGGAAGGGGCTCTGCTCAAGGCTGGCCCAGGCATGGGGGAAGAGGCGAGGGATCAGGGCAGAAACAGAGACCAGCACCACAGCCAGACCTAAGCACCATGAGGACGACCTGGGATCTGAAATTAGGACGCTGTTCCTTAGACTAGGAAACCCCAGCCCGTGCACTGAGCACTAGGAGGGAAGGATTACCGTCCAGTGATCCTCCGGATCAGCAAGGAGTCGGGAATGCTGAACTCAATGACGGAGTCGAGCTTCTCTCTCCTTTTCTCCAGGAGCTCATCCAGCTGCAACAGCAAACACCCACCTCAGAGGGGCTGAGGGAGCAGGGACCCCTGGTTTTGAGGGAAGGAGGTGCTGGAGCAGCCCCTGAGTAGGGGCCCACGTACCATCTCTGCCTGTTTCACTGTGCGGGGGAAGCCGTCCAGGAGGAACCCATTCTTGCAGGGAGGGGAGTCCAGGTTGTTCTCAATCAGCTCCACCACCATCTCATCACTCACCTGCAGAGGGGAGACAGGTGTGTGGTCAGCAGGACACCCTGAATTTACACACAGCAGCTGCCCTTGTGGGATTTTTGGAGGTTGTCCTGCGCAAGGCCAAGGGTTGGGCTCAGTAATTCTTGTGTGTCCCTTCTAACTCAGGATATTCTGTGATGCCATGATTCATGTCAATGCTCAGGCTGCCTGTTCAGACCTGCCCACATCAGGGAAGCACTCCCTGCAACACCAGGACATGGGCAGTGCCACATTTCACTCCAGGGACACTCCAGCCCGTGCAGGGACTTGGAGCAGCACTGTAACCTCACTGTTACAAAGGTTGCTGTATCGCAAGGAACGCTGTCAGCTCAAACTCCTCAGATTGTTATTTTTTTTAAAAACCAAATCACAATACAAAATATCGACATAACCTTGATTTCCTGTTACTTTGTACCTTCACCCACACATCCCCCTTGGAAGGCAGGCCTGGGCAGGAAGGGCAGAGCAGCCGAGTTGCTCATTGACTCCCATAAACCTCGTGTGAAGGTAAAGGCCCAATAGTTGCTGACAAGCTCTGGCTTCACTGGGTGGTTTTTTCCCATCTAACAATCTCGGCATACCGCCGGGATTAGTGCCTTTTCCACACTGCAGCACTCACAGGTGCTGCAGCCCCAAGGAAGGCTGTTTATTTGGGAGCAGCTCTCCTCAGCAGCGCTGCTTTCTCCAGCACACACAGCTGGGACCCAGCAGGATTTGGGACCAGGCTGTCACAACACACAAACAACAGCCCTGCAGGCAGAGGGGGTAAGCAAAAAGTCACTTCTGTGACTTCCTGATTACACCCTTCGGAGAAAAGAGATCCTGAGCATAAAGCCCATGCCGAAATGCTGCCGTGCTCCCGGCTGAGTTATCACAGAGCTGCGGGATGTACCTGTGGAGCAGCCTGGAGCTGGCTGCCACAGGCACACACGTGGCAGATACCACCAGCCTGGCCTGATAACGTCCCTATCTTTCATAACCAGCTGCGTATTGCAGGCTCGGTGTTGCAATGAGCTCTGAGCAGAAGTGAGATAAGGCTGCTCTCCCCATCTGGGGCCTGCAGATTCTCCCCGGGGTGTTACGAGCCCATGGTGGCCGCAGTGATGCCCGAGATCTGCCCCACACTGGGGCAAGTCACTGCAATTTATGGTCCCTCAAGTTTCCCTGAGATATTTCAGTCGTTTGGATGAGATAATTAGACCCTCAGAAAATGAATGTCAGAGATTCTAACTCGTGTTTCTTGGGGATCCAAAGTGTCTCTCTCACACAGCAGCTGCTGTAACTACCACAGCAACACCTTTAAGTCTCTTTTCACCTTACAGTTACAGGTGAATCGAGCTTATGCAAGAGCTGGGATGCAGATGAACCCTCTGAAGTGATACCTGGAGTTCAGGTATCACGTGAAGAGAGACAGGGGCCGCAAAACACGGCTGTAACATCCTGCAGCTCCAAGGATACACTGTCACCTCAGTGTTCAGGAGCCAGAAAATTGCCAGCCAGACCACACCCCCTAAAAGATAAAAACAACCCAGGGCCACAGGCTGCTGGTAAGCAAATAGTAATTTTGAAGAGGAAGGAAGTTTTTATAGGATGCTTCTCCTGCAGGGTGATAACAAGGAAAGCCCCCACCCCATCCCTACCTTTACCCTGCAATCTGCCTTCACCCTGCAATCTGCCTTCCTACACTAATTAGTTTTGCCACGGAGAATTCTAATTAGGAGGTGGATTTTGTCTGCTCTCATTCCACGTGCTGCCAGCCCTTCCCAGCACATTCCCCAGACCCACCAGCTTCCCCGCATCCATCGTCTCCTTGAGCCGCTTGCCCAGCTCGGAGCCCGAGGCCACCATGGCCCGCAGCATGTCGCCGGTAGCCAAGTGGCACACGCAGTAGGTCTCGGCCAGCTTCGGGGCCTGCGGAAGAGGACAGAGGTGAGACCGGACCTCGGAGGCTGAGGATCCCCGCCCCGGTGGGGCCCGTGGCAGCGGGACAGTCGCTGACCGACCAGCACGTGGCAGGGCCCGGCACAGAGCCCCGGCGCTCAGCGAGCAGGGCCAGGCACCGGCTCCCCGCGGCCGGCCCTAGTCCGGGACAAAGGCATCCGGGACAAAGAGCCCCGCCGAGCGGGCCCCTGGAGGCAGGACACGACCGAGCCCCCGGCGGAGGGGAGGCCCGCGGCCGCACGAACACACCGCACACCCCGATCCCTCGGCGGCGAACGGGAGGCCGGACGGCCGCGTCCCTCCTCGCGGGGGTCACACGCCGGGCGCCGGGTGTGGGGAAGGCCGGGCGGGACGATCCCGCCGGCCGCTCTCGGCACAGTCCCCCGCATCCCCCTCACCTGCGTGCCCTTGCCGGCGCCGGGCGGGCCCAGCAGCACGGCGCGGATGCCGTGCCGGATCCCCGCGGCCGGGACCTGCCCGCGGCCGCCCCCCGCCTGCGCGCTCGGAGCCATGGCCGCCGCCGACTGCGCGCCCGGCCCGCGCCTCGTGGGCGGGGACACCGCGGGGTGGGCGGGGTTATGCAGATGAGGGCGGTGGGTACGCAAATGAGATGTAGGCTTTTGCGGTGAGTGGGCGTGGTTACCGCGGAAGTGGGCGGGGTTAACGCCGGAGTGGGCGGAGTCAAGCCGAGGTGGGCGGGGCTTCGCGGCGCCACGTGGGGCGCTCGGTGCCGCCGCGCTCGGGCCCGGCTGTCCCCGGGTTCTGGGCGCGGTGAGGCCGCGCCTCGAGTGCTGCGTCCGGTTCTGCGCCGCTCGGTTCAAGAAGGACATTGAGCTGCTGGAATATGTCCAGAGAAGGGCAACGGAGCTGGAGTACAAGGCTGATGAGGAGCGGCTGAGGGAGCTGGGGCGGTTGAGCCAGGAGAAAAGGAGGTTCAGGGGTGTCCTTATCACTCTCTACATCTACCTGAAAGGAGTTTGGAGCCAGGTGGGGGTAGGGCT
Organism: Corvus kubaryi; assembly: GCF_017639235.1. NCBI lineage: Eukaryota > Metazoa > Chordata > Aves > Passeriformes > Corvidae > Corvus > Corvus kubaryi. Next base: position 1,609,977 of record NW_024582087.1, on the reverse strand, counting down.
TGTCTCCCAGGCAACTAGTGACAGGACAAGAGGACACAGTCTTAAGCTATGCAGGGGGAGGTTTAGGTTGGCCATTAAGGAGGATTTATTCACAGGAGGGGTGATTGGACATTGGAACGGGCTGCCCAGGGCGGTGGTGGAGTCACCATCCCTGGAAGTGTTAAGGAAAGACTGGATGTGGCACTTAGGGCCGTGGTCCAGTTGTGGTGTTCGGTCACAGTTGGACTTCGTGATCTCAGAGATCTTTTCCAGCCTAATCGATTCTGTGATTCTGAGCTGTGCTGGCCCTGGCGCTGCATGGGATGGGCTCAGTGCCCTGCTCTGCATGAGCTGTGCATCACAACACTGCCCAGCACATCCAGGAGGGACTGGCACTGCAGGGCTCTGCATCTCTCTGTTCTCCCAGCCTCTCTGCGTGGCCCCCACATCCTACACAGCACAGTCCAGCGCTGGTGATGGGCCAGAGCACCAGGAAAACAGGCCAGGATCTCACAGCAGACAAGAGCTGCCTTGGCCCTGGTTGCCAGGAGAGTCTGTGGCAAAGCCTAGACCACAGTGTTGGATACAGAAACCCAGGTTAAGTTGGTCCTTCTCACTCCCCCCTCAGTGGGGGCAGCTACCCCTCCCCAGACAGAACATTGGCTCCTCAGCAACACCAGAGAGAGACCTCCAAATTTAGCAAGAAGAACTAAAAAAATCCCTGCTGAGCCCGTCCTGTGTGTGGGATGGAGCAGTGGCACCATTTCCAAGCGCATGAAAGCAGCAAAGACAGGTCTCGCAGACCAGACAGAGCATCTGCATGGATGGCAGGGCTGGATCTGCTGCTGGGGCACCCCCCAAAACCAGCAGCAGCTCAGCAAGGGCAGGATCAGTCCCTGACATCTTCCCCACTACCTCCCCCTCTCCAGAGTCCCAGCCAAACACCACTCAGCCTTTAATCTGCAGGAAGCCTGGTTTCCCTGGCAGCAGCATTTCTGAGGTATTTTGGGCTCTCTTCCCCGCGAGGGTCCCCGTGCTCAGGATGCGCAGCCGCGGGAAGCAGGGCCGGGCTGCCAGGCTGGGGACGAGCTGCTGGCACGGCGGGGACCCGGTGAGAGCCCGGGGTGACTGCTGGGGGCAGCCCCAGCCCTGGGAGAGGGTGGGCGAGGAGGGGGAGCGTTCTCCAAAAAGGATGAAGGATGCTCGGAGGCGGCTCAGCCAATGGGGTGGCTGGATTTGGTTGTCATGGTTGCGGTTGGGAGGCAGAGCAGGGAGGCAGTGCTGGCAGAGAAGGGGTGCAGAGCCCCCTCATCCTCTGCAGGGGCTTGGGGCAGGCAAGGAGCCGGGGCAGGACGAGCAGCCGGCCCTGGGGCCGGTTCATTCTCTTGGGAGACCCATGGCAGAATCTGTTTAAATGCTTTCTGAGGTGAGGGGGCTCTGGGGGGGCTGTGGGGGAGCTGTTTTGCCTGGCACAGTGAGGAGGGAGCTGTAGAGTGCCTGTGGTTGCTGGATTTGAGGATGGGGGTGGAGGGCATGGTGCTGTCAGTGCCTCTCTCAGCCCCTGCACTGCTTCTGCCCAGAGACCCCGGACCCCCAGGCACAGCTACACCTCGGGCTGCTGCGGGAGCTCGGCGTTCCTCGGGGAGCCCCCCTGACAGTGCACCAGGACGCCTGGGAGGGACAGCTGGACGGTGGTAAGGAGGGGGTGTCCGAGGCTGGGGCACGTGTTCCGACAGGAATGACCCCTTTCATCCCTTCTGTGCCCGACCAGGGTGGGCTGGGTGCTGTTTGGTGAAGGGTAGAGCTGGAGGAATTGCTGTCCTTTCCTGAATTTGAAGCTCTAAGAGCTTCAAAACATGTTTTTTCACCTCATTCCCCATCTCTGGAATTCGCTGGTGGTGCTTGCTCAATGCATTACAACATCCTGCTGCTCCGGGGTCGGTGTGGTCTTTCTCCCAGTGCCCCCCTGGAATGCTGTCAGGAGGTCTGTGTGGGGAGGAGGTGGTGAGCAGCTCTGAGAAACAAAACCTCTGCCTCCTGCTCACTTCAAATCAGAGAGACTGTGCTCCTGGAAGAGCCCTGTGGCTAGACCTGGATTACTGGAGTGGAAATGTTCCCTGCTAGCTCATCAGCTCCCTGGGTTATGGGACGGGCTGGATCCGGGGCAGGAGATTGTTAAATCTAAGGGTGTGAGCTCAAAGGTAAAGATCTTCTAGGATGAGCCAGAAAACTCCGTGCTGCTCAACTGTCCCCTTGTTCCACACCCTGTGTCGTGGGAGAGCCGTGAAAGAGGACCCACAGCACGGATCCAGGCTGGCCTGAGGTGGTGTCAGTGAGCAGCCTGTGCTGGGGTTTTCTACTGGGAAAGTATGTCCACGAGACTTCAGCTTTTGGGAATCCATAAGGGATGTTTGCCCCATTGAGCACTCAGCAGATCCAGCTGCATTCCAGAGCGTGAAGGGGCCTGTCCTGGCCTCTAAAGGCACCTCTCCTCTTTGTGGTGCAGTTGGCTTTGTTGTTCGCTGTGCTGGTGCCTGCTGATGGAGACAAGGCTGCTGTGTGCCAAAACAGAGCTCTGAACTGCAGAGAAATGTGTCTCCTCCCCCGGAGGAGATGCTGTAACCCACAGCAGGGCTCTGCTGAGGCGCTGGTTTGGAGCAGAGCAGCACAGAGCTCTACCCAGGGGCACCCCTGGCTGCGGGCTGGGTGGTCCCTGCTGATGGAGCTTCTGGACCCATCCTCTAATATTCTCTTTCTTTTCCCAGTGTGTCTCATCCTTAGAATCCATCCCCTACTCCAGGAGGCTTTAAACGAGCATCATCACACCCTGAACATCACACCATGAACGGGTACCTGAACGAATCCCATTTCCTGATGGTGGAGGAAGGCTTCACCACCAAAGACCTCCTGGAGAACCTCCTGGGGGAGCTGTGCCAAGAGGTGAGGGCTGATGCTCTGCTGCTGCCTTTGGAAAAGGCACTGCTGGAGCTGCTGCTCACTCCAGCTGTCCCCTAGAGCGACCAGCAGGCCTTCTTCGTGGCAGACCTTGGGGATATCGTCAAGAAACACCTGCGTTTCCTGAAGGCCTTGCCCCGAGTGAAGCCCTATTTCCCAGTTAAATGCAACGGCAGCGAAGGGGTGATTCGGCTGCTGGCAGAGCTGGGGGCAGGATTCGCCTGTGCCAACAAGGTAGGGCTGTGGGAGGACAGCTCTGGGGGAAATGTTTGTGGGCGAGTGGCAGAGCTCACCCTCCTTTCCTAAGTCTCTGCTCTAGGTGACATTTACAGGGGCAGGAGTCTCCCTCTGCTGTCAGAACCCTCCTGGCACAGCCCAGAAATCCTTGTCCTCTCTGTGCTGTTCCCTTTGGCCGACATTCCTGTCCCTGGGGTGCCACTGCCACAGCTGTCCAACTCTCCGTGTCCTTAGGGCTGAGCCTAAAGCTCTTTGCTCCCTCCTGCTTGTCATTTGCAACAGCCAGATTTCCAGGGAGAAGCCAAGATTAAATCACTTTTATGTAATTAAATAGGACGTGTTTCCAGGAGGAGAAAGTGCAGGAGTTGTCCCAGCTCAGAGCAGGGGTCAGCCCCAGGCCTGCTCACCCCACTTGTTTCCTCTGCCGTTCTCATGGTGTTTTTAAACACCTTGCCACAACCTGTCCACACCAGGACAAAGTCCACTGTGATCCCTCTGAGCTCTGCTAGCTTTTCCCTGGAAAAGCCCAGGCTGCCACGCTGGCGCTTTGCCCTCCTCGGCGCTGCAACCTGGCCAAGACCCAGAGCTGGTGGCTGGTCCAGACCCAGGTCCTGGGGACCTGCTGCATGTGTCCCCTTCTTCCTGCAGGCAGAGATCAGCCGGGTTCAAGGCATTGGGGTCCCAGCTGAGAGGATCTTCTACAGCAGCCCCTGCAAGCAGGTCGCCCACATCAGGTACGCGGCCACCCACGGGGTCAGGCTGATGGCCTTCGACAACGAGGTGGAGCTGAGCAAGGTGGCCAGGAGCCACCCCCGTGCCAGGTGGGTGTCTGGCAGTGCCACTGGAGTGGGAGCTGGAGGAGGGGATGGCCAGGGGGCTGTGGGGTGCAAGAGGAGGCTGTAGAAGGCGGGTGTCAGTCTCTTCTCCCAGGTGATAGGACAAGAGGAAATGGCCTCAAGCTGTGCCAGGGGAGGTTTAGATTGAATATGGGGAAAAATCTGATCGTGAAAGGGTGGTCAGGCAGTGGAGCAGGCTGCCCAGGGAAATGGTGGAACCAACATCTGTGGAAGCATTCAAAAAACTCGTAGATGTGGTGCTCGGGGACGTGGTTTAGTGCTGGAGTTAAGAGTTGGGGTTAATATTTGGACTCAGTGGTCTTTGAGGGCTTTCCCAGCCCTCCAAGGCTTTTCCTTTCATGATTCTGTGATTCCAAGACAACACAGTGTGGCTTTGTTGTGCAGGATGTTGTTGGGGATCACTGCTGACTCCATCCCTTCTGCCCACCCGAGCATGACCTTCGGGACCACGCTGAAATCCTGCCGGCACCTGCTGGAGACGGCGAAGGAACAGGCTGTGGAGGTTGTTGGCATCAGGTACAGCACATGGGCCTTCCTCTGTAGGGTGTTCAGCCCCCCTGGATCGGCACCTGGAGAGCTCTGCCCTGCTGGAACAATGCAGTGCTCCAGCTGCTCTGCTTAGGAGTGAGGTGAAGGCAGGGATTTGCTGTTGGGATGAGCTTGTTGGCACCAAATTGGGGCGGGTTTGACCCTAAGAAAGGCTCTGTGGGTCTGGTTTGGGATGGTGAATGGGAAGCTGCCCCCAGTGCTGTGTTCCCTCTGCTCTCTGGGGACGATCAAACCCTGCTGAAACGGGGTCTGTGCCCTCAGCTTCCACCTTGGGAGCCGTGGCCTGGAGCCCCAGACCTTCACCCAGGCCGTGGCCACAGCACAGCTGGTGTTTGACGTGGCCACAGAGCTGGGATTCCGAATGCACCTCCTGGACATCGGGGGCGGCTTCCCCGGCACCGAGGACACCAGAGCCCCTCTCGAAGAGGTACAAACTTGCCCGAGGCTGGAAGCTCTCCCCAGCTCCCTGCAGAGTTCCGAGCTAACCAAGAGGACGCTGCTTCTCCTTCCCACACAGATCTCTGCCGTGATAAACTCCACCCTGGATCTGTACTTCCCCGAGGGCTGTGGGGTGGACGTGGTTGCCAGGCCTGGGCGCTACTATGTCACCTCAGCCTTCACCTTGGCTGTCAGCATCACTGCCTTGGAGGAGATTCCCATGGAGCAGCCTGGCTCTGATGGTAGGTGTGACAGCGGGATGTGTCCCCCCGTGTCCCCGAGCCCCCCTGAGCCCCGTCCCTGCTCCGCTGCAGAGGAAGAGTGTGGCAGCAGGAAGAGCCTCGTGTATCACCTCAGCGACGGCATCTACGGCGCCTTCAGCTGCCTCCTGTTCGACAGCCCCTGCCCCAGGCCTCGGCTGCACAAGGTGAGGGGCTCACCTACCTTGGGGACAGCCCAGGATATCCCTCACGTTGGCTGGCATCACCTCAGCCCACCCCATGCCACAGGGGAGCAGAGCATGGGCACGCTGTAGCCAGTCCATGGGCTGCTGGGGGGTCACTGTGACACTGGGACATCCTCATCCCTGTGTCTGCTGCGTGGTTTTCACCTGCCAGAGACCCTGCCCAGAGCACCCCTGGCACAGCAGCAGCCTGCGGGGCCCCCCGGGGCACGGCGAGGATCGCATCGCTGATGGGCTGCAGCTGCCCCAGCTGCACGTGGGGGACTGGCTGGTTTTTGGGAACATGGGAGCCTACACCATCACAACATCGTCCCTGCTCACCGGGTGTCCCCAGCCGCAGGTCACCTACGCCATGTCCCGCATGGCCTGGTAAGAGATGGGGAGGGTGAGAGGGCAGGGCTGGATCCTGGGGGAGGTGCTGGCTTCTCCTCTACCTGGGCTCTGGGCCTGAGGGAGAGGGTGAAATCTGAATCACAGAACCTGGAAATTCAGGGTAAAATCATGGCCTCGGAGGCAAAAATCCTACTTTTTTAATATTCTTAAACTTGAGCCAGTTTTTCGCTGGAGAAGCCACAGGCAGCTCATCTCTGGCTGTTCTGAGGGACACAAGAGCCACAGGCAGCTCACCCCTGGCTGTTCTGGGGGACACAAGAGCCACAGGCAGCTCACCTCTGGCTGTTCTGGGATACACAAGAGCCACAGGCAGCTCACCTCTGGCTGTTCTGGGATACACAAGAGCCACAGGCAGCTCACCTCTGGCTGTTGTTCTGATGGACACGAGAGCCACAGGCAGCTCACCTCTGGCTGTTCTGGGGGACACGAGAGCCACAGGCAGCTCACCTCTGGCTGTTCTGGGGGACACAAGAGCCCTGGACTGTCCCCTTCCCATTCCCAGGGGGTTGCTCCTTCCCCTGGCTCCCCCTCAGGTGTCTCCATTTGCAGGAAAGCCGTCCAGCTCTTCCAGGAAAAGCCACCCCAGACAGAAGATGACCGTGAGAGCCTCTGCACCCCTCTGTCCTGCGGCTGGGAGATGGCAGAGACACTTTGTGTCACCCCTGTCTTCGCTCCTGCCGGCATCATCTGAGCTCTGCTGGGGAAGGAGCCACGCTGGGAAAGGTCCTGTGGTGGTACTGGCAGGGGAAATGTCCCATAATTGTATCAGGGTGGGAAAAATCCCTCGGCAGCGCCGGGGGAAAAGGTGCCACAGTGGTACTGGAGGGATAAAGATCCTCCAGCAATACCATGGTGGGAAATATCCCATGGCAGTACCAGAAGGGAGAGGTCCTGTGGTGGTGCCAGAGGGGGAAAGGATCCCATGGCAGTGCCAGGGAGGGGGAAGGTGCCATCCTGCCTCTGGCATCGCCCCTCTCCGCTCTCACGGACTTGGAAGTGAATCCTGCTCCATAAATCCTGCTCCTCCAGCTCATGCGGTGTGCGTGTGCCTTCCCGAGGGGCTCGGCAGGTTTGGGCTCTGCTTTTAAGGGTGGTGGTGGTAATTGCTAGCCCAGCGTTGGCTTCAGGGCTCGGCTGAGGAAGCCCCCGGCTCTTCCTCCCCGCCCTGCGCCCGAGGTGGTGCAGAATCCCTCTGCAATCAGCATTTAATGAGGCTTTGCTCGTTAGGGAGGGCGGGGCCATTCACCCAAACCTTGGGTGCTGTTCAGGCATCCAGAGGGACCCCTGGGATTTTGGGGGGGGTGTGGAAATAGGGGATGGGTTTAGGTTTTGTGGGAGGAAAACCCAGGCCTTGTGGCACCTCCCTGGCTCCTCGTCAGCCCTCACGAAGGCTCCTGCCCTGGGTGCAGCCCCTGTGACAGCCTGAAGGCCAGGGACTGGGAGAACTGGGAGCCACTGGGAGAAAGGGGGTGGGGGGGGGGAAACTGAGAGAACTGGGAGGCACTGGGAAGACCCTGGCTCATGGGAATGGGATGCACCAGGAGTAATGGGACACTGGGGGATACTGGGAGTGCTGGAGGTGTGCGTTGGTCAGATCTCCCTTAATGTCCAGGTTTGGGGGACCCAGAGCACTGGAAGGACTCTGGGACGAGCATACTGGGAGCACTGGGAGAACACTGGGAGGACACTGGGGCACTGGGAGCATTGGGAGAACACTGGGAGAACACTGGGGCACCGGGAGGACACTGGGGGGACACTGGGGGGACACTGGGGCACTTGGAGGACACTGGGAGGACACTGGGGCACTGGGGGGACACTGGGGGGACACTGGGGGGACACTGGGAGTACTGGGAGGACACTGGGAGGACACTGGGAGGACACTGGGAGCATTGGGAGAGCCTCGAGCGCTGCGGCCGCCAGGGGGCGCTGGGGCGCGGCGTTCCGCGAGTCCTCCGCTCCGCCAGGGGCGCTACAGCGCAGGCGGGGCCGCTCGTGGCGCTCCTCTCCCTGGCTCCGCCCAGCCGCAAAGCGCGGCGCGGTGCCGCGACGGCGGTTGCGCTTGACGGCGGGCGCGTCGCGAAAGGCCGGTGAAGGACGGCGGCGGGCCCGTGAGGGGGGGCGGCGGTGTCGGCGGCGCGACAGCGGCCGTGTCGCGACAGGCGCGCAGCCATGCCGTTCTGGGGCCTGCAGAAGCAGCTGGGCATCGACGTGGACAGCTGGCTGCTGCGGCAGAGCATGCCGCAGCCGCAGCGCCAGGCCGCGGCCTGCCACGCCTTCGAGCGCGAGTGGGTGGAGTGCGGGCACGGGCTGGGCCAGACCCGCGCCCGCCGCGAGTGTCAGCTCGAGTACGAGGATTTCATGGAGTGCATGAAGCGCACCAAGCTGGTGGGTGAGCGGGGGGAGCACCGCGGGGCCTTGGGGCGAGCGGGGGCACGGGGGGCGCGGGGGTCTGGAGGGTCCTGACAAAGGGGGGACACCAGGTCCGGGCGCTCCAGGTGCTGGGTCAGGCTGGGGAGAGGGTGCAGAGGGTCCTGGGGAAGGTCTGGGGGCTCCAGCCCAGGGTGGGAGCGCTGCCTGGTCGTTCTCAGTGTGAGGAAGGGGTCTGGCCCCGCAGCAGCCGCTTCCCCGAGGGCTGCGGTGGCTGCAGGAGCCCGGAGCAGCTGTGGCTGCCCCATTCCTGCAAGCGTTCCATGGCAGGTTGGAGCAGCCTGGTTGGTGGAAGGTGTCCCTGCCCATGGGGGTGGGGCTGGATGGGATTTTAGTTCCCTCCCAACCAAACCCTTCCGTGTTTTGGGTCAGCCGGGCAGCGCGGAGCAGACCTTTCTCCCTGCCCCCAGCCCTTCTCCAGCAGCATCCACATCCAGGACAAAATCCTGGTCAGAAAATTGGGCTGGAAACCCAAATCTCATCGGTACACAACGTGTTACAACATCCTGAAAGCCTCAAAGTCTTTGAGAAGTGCCTCAAACTGGAGTGAGGAACCCCAGGGCAGGCTTAGTGTGGCTTCCACATCTATGGGGCTGCCAGGACCTGCCTTGGGGACCCCCTGAGGGATCCCTGAGACCCCCCCTGTGTCCCTGCCAGGCTAAACGGCTCCGGACCATCCTGGAGCAGCGGGACAAGATGATCAAAGAAGGGAAGTACACACCCCCCCACATGGACAAGGACGAGCCCAGGCCGTGATTCCCACTGGAATTCCTCTTGGAAGAAACCCTACGGGGCAGGGGGCGGGGCCGTGCTGTGGCTGAAGGGGAACCCACCTCAGGTCGGGCATTGCTGGGGCAGTAAATATCCCTTTGGAATGTCTCCTTGGCTCTGTCTTGTCTTTTTTGGGGGGGAAACCAGCTCGTTTCCACCCAGATTCGGAGTGGAAGTGGATGGATTCGGGATCTCTCCTGCCTTTTCGGTGTGTGGGAGGCAGATTTCCTCACTGGGGGCTTTGAAATCCCGTGTGCCAGCGGGATCCATGGAGTCCCTGGCATGGCCATGGGGTTTGTCCCTCCCCAAGGAGAGTTTTTCCTTCCATTTCCTCCAAATTCTCTCTGTTTTGGAGCAGCACTGAAGCAGGTGAGTCCCTGGAAGCTCTGTGCTTTAATCCCTGTTTTTTAATCCTGCTGCTGGTGGAGTTAATGCTGGATCTTTCATGCAGGTGGAGCCTGTGAGATTCCTGATCCTGGCAAATCCCCCTGCTGGGATGACAAAGGCTGAGCCCAGCGTGACCTCCGGGAGCAGGGATGTGACAGGAGGGACATTCCAGGCTCTCCTGGCTGGGACCCCTGCCCTGCCTGCTCCTGAGGCACGGGATCTCTCCTGGAGAAGAGTCTCATGGAGCCCTGACTCCTGGGATTGCTGTGCCCTTGGATACGAGGGATCATAGCTGGGTGCTGTGGTTTTGGGGCTCTGAGCCGTCCCAGGGTGTCCAGGGCAGGGATCTGAACCAGCAGAGCTCTGCTGTTTCCCCTTTGAGCAAAGTGCCCTGAAAAGAAGCACTTCCCTGGATTTCACTTCTCTCAGGAGCCATCCCAGCAGGGTTTGACCTTCTCCTGAGATTGCTGCTGCTCCTCATCCCTCAGCTCCCCCCAAAGCAGCCTTCCCAAGCACTGCCTGGAGGTTTCTCCCTTCCCCCAAGCCCAGATGGATCTGCTGCTCCAGCCCAGATGGATTCCCTGCGCTCCAGCTGACTCATGGCCGGGGCTGGAGCCACCGTTCTCCCTGGCAGGGGCAGGCACTGGGGGAGGGTGGCACTGGAGAGCTCCAAATTCCCGGTCTGGGTTCAAATCCACAGCCCAGGACTGGCTCTTCCCTGTGTCTGCCTTTGTTTGGCACTGCTGATCCACTGTGTTCTCTCTATTTTAGATAATTCCAGAAATAATGTCCTTTTTCAGAATCTTTTTCCATCAGTTTTTCTATTTTTCTCCTGTTTCCTGCCCATGGCAGCAGTAATTGACCCAAGAGCCCATCCTGGCTGGATCCTGGTGTGATTCCTGGCTGTCCTTGCAGTAAATGATGGGAGGCTGATAATCTTCAGGGGTTCTGTTGGGTGCTTTAAATATGAGAACTCTGGTGGTGATGAGCTTGAGCAGAGGAAAACCAACATCAGGATATCGGTGCTCGATGGATCTCAGCATTCCAGCTGTAAGAGTGGGCAAGGGGGAGCTCTGAGGAGGGAAACACCGGGAAAATATGGGAGCCACATGAGGAAATGGGAATGGTTTCATGTGGAAAGGGACTGGGGAGGCTGCGGAGCTGCCAGAACAAATAAAGGATGGAAATGGAGCGGTGCCGTGGGAGACATCGGCGTTGTTTATCCCCAGTAAATTGTTATCCCGGGGGAATTTGGGGAGGAGGAGGAGTGAGGGAGAGGATGGGATGGGACTGTGTGGATGGGGGATGCAGGGACCCACATGGAACATCCAGAAAGTGCTGAGCAGGGCCGAGCTACTCCAGGAGCTGATTCCTCACCAAACCGCAGCGCAGTTCCCCGGGTCAGTCCCTGGGCTTCACCCATGGATGGAAATTTGGGCAGCGGGGCCAGCCAGGAGGTCAAATCTTCATGAACCTCCGCACTTGCAATTGCTCATTATGGATGATGATTAATTATTATCAATTATCCTTCCCTTTCCCAAAGAGATGTGCACTCTGGAGGCACTGGGAATGCAGAGAAGGCTTTGGGAATGACTCTTCTGGTGGAGGCTTTGCCAGTCCTTACCTTGGTGGCATCACAACCTCCTCCCAAGCTGGATGTGACGGCTGGTGGCACTGGGAGCCACGCAGCAGCACGGGAATTGCTGGTTTGGGAGAAAAAAAACCCCCAACCAATATTTTGATTGGGAAGGGTTGCTTTTCCAGGGAGAGGAGGGGGAAAAAACCAGGCTCAGCAAAAAGCCTGGCAGCTCGCTGGTGTGGAGAGTGACTCATCCCAACACCCCTGGCTCCCGAGTGGCTCTTTAGATCCGCTCAAAATCTAATTGCTCCGGCGTTATCGCGGCCAAGGGCGCGCGGGGAGCGGCCGGAGCCGGGAGGATCCATTTGCTGCAGTTAAAAGCTCTGTCAGGAATTTCTGCCAATAAAGGGAATAATCAAAGACCTGATGAAAACGATCAAATTCATGGAGGGATAAAAACAACAGCTCCCGGCTCTGCGGGGAGGAGAGCGAGGCCGAGGCTCTGGCTGAGCAGCAGGGTTCGAAAATGGATCCGATGCTCCTGACCGAGTTCCCCTGGGCAAAGGGATTTGGAGCATCCTCAGTTCCACAGTGTGGTTCACCACGGAGCCCTGAACAGGATCCATGTCCAGCCTGTAGTAGTTCCAAATTTATATTTTGCTCTTTGCCTTTTTTGTCGCTTTTTTGGCATGGGGTGATGCCACGTCCCGGCTGGGTGGGAGGCACCGAGGCTGGGATGGGGTGGGAGATCTCCATGGGGAGCTGCTCCTGCCATCAGCACAGCCTTGGCTGGGCAGGAGCTGGTGAGGGCAGAGCACCATCCCTCCTCCCAGCCCCTCATTCCCTTTTTCTACAACCCTGAACCCCCAGGAGTGGGAGCTGGGGTCTGGGGTTGGGGTGAGCCCCCACCTCCTGCAGCTCCCACAGCCCTGGATGTGCCGTGCATCATCTGCAGAGGGGGAATAAACAACTCTCGGGAGATGAATAATTTATCAAAAGTTGAGGGAAAAGGCAGTTTTCAGCCCTGGCCTTGGGCAGAGGTTTTAATGAGGGAGAGGGGACACTTCTGGGGCAGAGCTGGGTCCTGCCTGATTTGCACCAGGAGACATTTCCCTGCATCCCTGTGGATGCCCAAGGTCTCGGCACTCCCAGGGGTCCCCAGGGTCCTGCTGAGCAGCGCAGGAGCAGGGAGATGAAATGATTCAGGGAGGACCTGCCTCCCCCTTCCTCCTGAAATAACGCTTCCCTGTCTCCACGTAGGCAAAACAACGCACGATCCTAACCCAGATTCGCAGCACAAATATTCCAGCACCTCCCGGCGCTGCGAGGGATTTCGGGAAGCGCGTTCCGGGTGTGAGATCCACGCAGGCTGGAACAGGCGCCGTCTCCCAGCCACCCGCGCTCCTCCGGGATTCAGCACGGCTGGAATGGGCTGGGAGAGCACCGTGAGGGAGGAGGCTGGAGGCCGGCTGGCGACACGGGGTGACAAAGGCACGCGTCACCCTGCAGCCGGCACCGGGCTTCCCGCAGGCGGCCGAGCCGTGAACCCTGGGTGGTGTCCCGAGGGCGAGCGGTGCCCGGTCACCACGGCTGGGAGCAGGGCTGACCGAGGGTGTCACAGCATCACCCCACGTGTGCCAGGGGCCGGGCTGGCCGCGGCCGGGCTCTCAGGGCCGGCAGCTCTGCAGACACGAGGCTGAGCCGCCCAACCCGTCCGGGAGCTTTGGGAATGGCGCTGCGGCAGCGTCTGGCTCTCGAGGGCTTCCCTCCTCCCAGCGCGTCTGGGGCCGCGGGCTCTGCTGGGATGAGCCTTCCCTGCTCCACAGCTCTCACGGGGTTTGGGGTCCCTCGTAATGGTGGGGAACCACAGCCCCTCCCCGACTTGAGTGCATTTATCCATCAGTGTCCAGTACGGACCCTGCAAGGGTGAGGGACTTGCACAGAAAGCAGCGTCAGGGTGGCAGGGCTGGCACCACGGTGATGGGTCTGTCACTGTCGCCTGTCATTGGGGTGGCGGGACTGGTGCCAGCCCACAAGCGCACCCTTTTCCAGTACACCCTTCAGGCTGCCCCAGTTCTGCAGCACCAGTCTGGCCTGGCTGCAGCACATGAGGGTTCCCGGGTCCCCGGAACTCCCAGCCTCATTCCCAGCTGGAGCTTGTGTCTTCGAGGCCTTGTCCCTGCATCTGTGGGGTCACCCCACGGGTGCATCCACACCCGGACGGGTTTTGGCCAAGTGCTTCCTCCCCATCCCTGGACCCGACCGGGCAGGGCCGCAGGGCAACACGTGCTCCTCTCCAGCCACGTCCCAAAGCGTCCACGAGCGGGTGTCACCACACCCCACGCCGTGTGTCCTCCACCGCGTCCCACCCCCTCGCTGCGAGTACTCAGGAAAACAGGCACCGGGAAGCAGAGGTGTTGGGATGAGATCTGAAAACCGGCGGGGGAGAGATGCCCACGGGGCACTCGGGTGCGCCGAGACCCCGGGGGGACTGGGGCGCCGGGCTTGGCCGGGCCGCGTGCGGCGCCGCGGGAGCAGCCGCGCTGGCCCGGGGCCGTGGCACGGAGCTGCTGCTGCTCGTTGGACGCCGCCGTCGGTGCGGGGCGGCTGGATCTGCCGTCAGCCGGAGCGGTTTATCCTGCTTCACTCCTGCCAGGCGGCTGGGGCTGTCCTGCAGCTCCGCCACCCCTTCGGGCTGCTCCTGGTGTCCCTGCCCGCGCCGCGGCTGGCGCTGGGACACGTTCGGCTGCGGCTGGGATGCCCGGCTGCCCCGCAGGTGAGGCCCTGGGCAGCTCACGGCACTCCCAGACCTTGCCGTGCCTGTCCCCCGCACCCTGCTCGTGTCCCCCGCGATGTGCTGCGGCTGCTGGCCCCGGTCCCCGATCGATGGGTGCTCTAATTACCCGGGGCCTGGGGGGATCCGGAGGATGAGGATGGAAGGGGGATGCTGGGAGGATGCCGGGGGGGCTCTGTAGGGTGTGGGGAGCTGTTGGCTGGTTTGGGGGGACCCCCTGTGCAATGGGGGTGCAGGGTGGGGAGGCAGCAGGCGCTGGGGTGCCCTGAGGAGCACGGGCAGGTTGGGGGAGCGCAGGGTGGGAGCCCCGAGGGGATTGCCCGGGGCAGGCCCGGGGGTGCCCGGGGTGGAGG
>NW_024582087.1:1498744-1590795 GCF_017639235.1 Corvus kubaryi | reverse complement strand
CCCAGTGTCCCCCCCGTGTCCCCCTGTGTCCCCCCGCCCCTCCCGCCCGGTGTTGCCCCGAGTGGCCGCGAGAGGTCGCGGCGGGGCCGGGGCGCGCTCCGGGGGGCGGGGCCTCCTCGGGGTGTGGCCTCAGCAGGGGGCGGAGCAAACGCGGCCCGATGGGCGGGGCCACCGAATCAGGCGGGCTCTGGGCGTGTCCCCATCATGGGCGTGTCCGGGGGGGCGTGTCCCATCCATGGGCGTGTCCCCACCCATGGGCGTGTCCCATCCATGGGCGTGTCCCATCCATGGGCGTGTCCCCATCAGGGGCGTGTCCCCACCCATGGGCGTGTCCCCTCCCGTGGGCGGATCCCGGGAGCCACGGGTGGGTCTGGGGGCGTCTCCCTGTCGGTGAGCACGACCCCAGGGCGTGTCCCCTCGGTGGGCGTGTCCCGGGACAATGGGCGTGCCCCGGGGGCGTGTCCCGTGTCCGCGGGCGGGTCCTGGTGTCTCTGGGCGGGTCCTGGTGTCTCTGGGCGGATCCCGGTGGCTCTGGGCGGATCCCGGTGGCTCTGGGCGGGTCCTGGTGTCTCTGGGCGGGTCCCCGTGGCTCTGGGCGGGTCCTGGTGTCTCTGGGCGGGTCTCGGTGGCTCTGGGCGGGTCCTGGTGGCGCTGGGCGGTCCTGGTGGCGATGGGCGGGTCCCGGTGGCGATGGGCGGGTCCCGGTGGCGCTGGGCGGTCCCGGTGGCGATGGGCGGGTCCCGGTGGCGATGGGCGGGTCCCGGTGGCGCTGGGCGGTCCCGGTGGCGATGGGCGGGTCCCGGTGTCTCTGGGCGGGTCCTGCTGTCTCTGGGCGGTCCAGGTGGCGATGGGCGGGTCCCGGTGGCGCTGGGCGGTCCCGGTGGCGCTGGGCGGGCCCCGGGGCGGGCCGGTCCCGGGCGCGGCGCGGCGGAAGCGGCCCCGGCACAGACGGGCCCTGGCCGCGCCGCCGGCAGCTGCGCCCAGCCCGGGCACAAAGGCCGCCATGGCCGGGTACGTGCCGGGGCTGCTCCCGGCCAACCGCAGCCAGGAGAAGGAGTTCGTGCAGGCCTACGAGGACGTGCTGGAGCGCTACAAAGGTACCGCGCCCGCCGGGGCCCGCGGCCGGGCCTGGAGCGCGCCGGGGCCGCCCCGCTGGGCTCAGCCGGCGCCGTCCCGGAGCCTTCCCGGAGTCTTCCCGGAGCCTTTCCGGTGCCTTCCCGGTGTTTTCTCGGTGCCCACGGCCGGAGCGCTGGAGGCGGCCCCGGGCGCGCTGCGGGGTGGGATGCTCGGGGGCAGCATCCTCGGTGTCCTGGTCCGAGTGTCCCCAGCGTGGGGACAGCGTCCGAGCGTCCCAGGTGTCCCCCTGCGTGGGGTTCCTGCGTGGGCTGTCTGGGGGCGCAGCGTCCCTGCGTGGGGTTCCTGGGTGCCGCGTCTCCTGCGTGGGCTGCCCGTGGGCTCCGCGTCCCCGCGTGGGGTGCCCGAGGGATGAGCGCCGCTGCTGTCCCCAGCGTGGGGTGTCTGGGGTTCCTGCGTGGGCTCCCTGCGTGAGCTTCCCACGCCCCCCGCCTGGCTTTCCCAGAGTTTTGGGGTCCCTGCGTCCCTTGCGTGGGGTGCCCAGCATCCCGCCCGGGCACCCCGCCGCTCGGAGCAGCACGACATCCGTCACCCCTGTGCCCTTACCCGCGGTGGCACAAGGGCTGTGGGGGCCCATCCGTGTCCCCACAGCCCCCCCACGCCACCGGGGTCGCTCCCCGAGCCGCAGCCGGGCAGGGATGAGGGGCCAAGGTGCTGCTGAGGCCGGTGCCGGTACCGGCAGTGAGTGTGCAGTTTTGATGTCAGCGGCTCATCCCCGGCAGCTGTGTGCGTTCCCATTCTTCTGCTTGTTATTATTATTTTTCTTTCCTCCTCCCCGCTGCAGCGCTAGGCTTGTCCTGGAGCCCAGATTCCAGCCCCACAGGGCTCCCAGTGCTCCGTTTGATAAGTTTAGCAGCCAAGTCTCTTTAAAATGCGAATGGCCGGGCTGAGAGGAGCCAGGCACTCGCAGCGCCTGTTTCCTTTTCCTTTCTGCCTGGAATAATGGATTCCCTGGCTCCCTGATCCAGGGGGTGCCACTCAAACATCCCAGAGGTGGGAGAGACGCGCAGCTTCCACAGGGAGCAGGGCATAAAACCTCGTCGGGCGCCTTGGAAAGGCACTGGGAAACGTGACTTGGGCTTGTCCAAGTACCCAGCAAACTTTTTTATTACTGAAAAGCTGCTTTGATGTAGCTGGGTTCAGCGTGGAGACGCAGGTGCCAGTGCTGGCGTGGAAGGAGCTGCTGTTTGCTTCGTTCCGAACAAGAAATGGGAATTCCAGGGCCTGTAGCACACTTGGTCCAGCTGGAGCACCCCTGGCACCTTGGGCTCCCTTTGCCCGCTCCGTGCTCTGGGTGTTGGTGCCTTCCATGAGCAATTGGCTCCTTCTGGGGAGGAGTTTTTCTAGGGAATACCTGATTTTTGAGCTGGGATGTGTTAGGAAGGTGGTGCTAACTTGGAAATAGCCTGCTGGGTGTTGTTGGAGCTTGTTTGTGGTGTAGGGGAAATGAGTGTTTATGCTCCAGAAAAGCTTCCCTTTGCCTTTGACCCCTTCCCAGCTCCCCACCCCTCCTGGGGCATCCCAGCAGCGCTGCAAGGGCTGAGTGGGAGCCCCAGTTGGGATTGTTTGGCTCCGAGTTGGAGGCTGTGTTGTCTCTTCCCTGTTATCCCCTACTGCAGCTCCCGTGAACCGTTTGGTTTTTCCTGTCCAGAACAAGTTTTCCACTGGCTCATCCCCTCCCCCTCTTAATCCTGCAAAAAAGGAGAGTTTTCACTGAAATGTGACTGCTGAGGGCCGAGTGGGGGTGAGACCCGTGGCGTTGGCGGCCGGCTTGTGGTGGCCACCCCTGACCTGCTACATCCAGGACTGGCTGCAAGGAGGGCAAGAAGAGGGCAAGGAGGACACTTGGCACTGCCAGAGCGGGGATTGCAAATGCATTTCTTTTAGACAGCACCACTAAACACCCTAAAAAATCCCAATTTGAGCAGCGAGGCCTCTGCTGTTGCACGAGCTGCGACGGGTCTGGAGACGAGGAGAGTGGCGGCATGGGAAGGGTCCCGGAGCTGCGAGTCCTGGTTTTCCCTGGTGAGCAGGAGTGATCCAGCTGGCAGATCCCCGTGATTCTTTTCTTTCTGAGAACACCCACCCTTGGCAGCGGGGTGCCGGGGAGCTGTGCCGCAGCGCTGCGGCGCCGGGGCTCGCCGGGATGCTCCCGATCCCGGGGGAGGACGTTTGCATCAGCGCTGCGGGGGCACCCACCTGCTGTGCTGGGTGGCTTGAACCAGAAGATGGGGCTAAAAGTGGGGATTTTGGGGGTGGTGACTCCGGTGCTGCCTCAGCGCTTCCCTGGCTCTCTCACTTCCTTCAGCTGTTGGTGTTCTCGGGGTTGTCCTGTCTGGGAAGAGCCCCCACACCTGCAGCAGGAGGTCCCCAATGCCATGACCTTCACCAGTCTGGCCCAGTTGGAAGCCAGCAGGCCAGTTCCCCGCGGGGAGCCGGCCACGGGGCGGTTTCCAGCCCCTCTTGCCTCGTGCCTGGATCACGGTGCCGCAGCACATGCTGGGACCTGCTGCCGCGGATCCCGGTGGGAATGACGGCACTGAGGTGGGGGGTGATGGCGGAGCTTTTTGTGGGCTCCTCTCTTTTGGGGTCTGGGCAGGAAGGGGAGCCTGACTCTGCCACCCTGAGCAGGGCCTAGCAGCTGAGGCCGCTCTCCATTCCCATGGCAACTTCCCAGTGTGTTTTGGGGGGTGCTGACCCTCACTGTCCCCTTGGAAAATCAGGAGGCAGCCCATGGGAAGCAGGAGCCGGCTCGTGGCCCTGTGCTGAGCAGCCCTGGGATGTCCGGCAGCGCAAGGGTGCCAGCAGCTCTGCCAAGCTCAGAACTCAGGTCATGCTTCCCCTGCTCCCAGCACTGTAAACATTAACTAATCAATCCTGGTGAAATCCTTTCTTTTTCATAATTAACTGGAGGTTTTTTCGCATTGGGGGTAGAAAACCTGGAGCTGTGGCATCCAGGAAGGTTTTGCCCGCTCCTGACACCGTCTCTGCCTGCTCCGTGGTGCCCAGCATGTGGCTTGTTTGGACTGGGACAGCACAAGGTGGTTTGTCACCTTGTCTGAGTAACCTGGCTCCAGTTAGGGAGGGAACAACCTCCCAGGGCCTGGAGGAGACCCTGGGGCGGGCAGGAGAGGTGGAGGACCCTTGTATAAATCAGCCAGGGTTCATTCCCAGTTGGGACTGGAGCCTTCCTGGTGGTACATGGCATTCCTGGCCATGCCCAGCTCTGAAGA
The DNA here is from genome assembly GCF_017639235.1 of Corvus kubaryi. Lineage (NCBI taxonomy): Eukaryota > Metazoa > Chordata > Aves > Passeriformes > Corvidae > Corvus > Corvus kubaryi. The sequence continues at coordinate 1,586,428 of NW_024582087.1, read as the reverse complement.
ATCTCCTTTTTTCCACTTGTGGCTGCTGTTGTGCCGCAGTAAATGCTACTGGGGGTGTCTGGGGACTTGGAGGGGCCTTGTTCCTTGAGCCGAGCAGCTCTCCCAGCGTGCAGCCGCCTCCTGATGCAAGGGATTGCTGGGAGATCCATCCCACGAGGACAAACGTCGCTCCTGGGTGGTGCTGAGTGGGCTGCACGAGGCCTCTGTGGCCTGTGAGAGCTCTGCTGGGGCTGGCGGCGTGGTGGTGACTCCTCGCTGGGGGAGAGGAAGCCCTTCTTCCCCTTCATCCCTCGGGAGGAGGGTTGGCCAAGTTCCACTTTTGGAGTGGAGAGTCCCTGGCTTGAGCAAACGTGGGGGAAGCTGGGCTGGGAGCCACGGGATTTTCCATCATTGGGTGAATAACATGGATTTTTTGGGGGGATACATGTGGGAGTCATTGGTTGCTCTGGCATAGGGGGTGGACCAGAGACAAAGGGGGGCTCAAGGAGGTGGCAGGAGCCTGGGGCAGCGCTGGGTGTCCGAGGCAATGTCCCAGTGCTCGGAGCTGTTCTGCTCGTGTTTGTTGTGGCCAGCGGGGAAACGGGGCTGGTGGCATTGCAGGTGACAGGATCCTCCCCACCCAGCCCGGCCTCTCTCTGCAGCCTTGGCAGTGGAGTCATCCCCATCCCAAGGCTCAGCGGTGCCTCCCGGGCTGGGATTGCCTCCCCCCATCCCGCCGGCATCCCCGCAATCAGCGGAAGCCACGGCCGGCGTTGTCCTGGTGCCCTGCTGATGAACCAGAACCGTGGCTGAGCCCTGCTCTCGCAGCTCCTGGGGCTGTTGGCTGCTTCTCCTCCTTTCCATGTGCTTCTGGTCCAGAGAGAAAATCCCCTGGGAGAGCAGGGGGTGGGTGCAAGGTGGCCGCAGCCGTGGTACCTCGCTGGCACCGTCACCGGGACGTGACCCGCGGGTGTGCAGGGCTGTGCCGGATGGCTTTGATCTCCTCTCAGAGCCTTTGGAAAGGGCTGGGGTTGTTCTCTCCTTGCTCTCCTCAGCGCTGCATTCCCGTGGAGCTTTTTCCTTCCCGGCTCATGCTCCAGGGCGAGACCGGAGTCTTTGACCTCCGTCTGCTGGGTCCCAGCCAACCTCCTTTCCAGGCTCGTCTCGCTTGTGTCAGCTAAGTTTAGACTGCTCTGGACATAACGTGGCTGATGCCAGTGGCAAGGAACCTCCCAGAGGGAAGTAAAACAAGAGGTTTTATTTAAATGTAAAGTGTCTTAGCACCATTGTTTGAATACCCGGGTGATAAGTGCCTTTTTTATAGGTCTGAAATGGATAAATCCAGGCTGTGGGAGCAGCAGGGCGCTGCAGGTTCCAGTTCCTCCTGTCCCGGTGCTGGGAGAGGCTGTGCTGGAGCTCGGGGTGGGCGTGAAGGAGCTGGTCCATACTGGGATCTCTGGATACAGCTCCATCCTCCTGCACAGAGGGGCTGTGAGCCCTTCCCGGGCCGTGGGCTCAGCCTGGCTGGTTCCTGCACGGGGCAGTGTTTCGCTGCCAGCTGGAGCAGCAGGGCCGGGACAGGCGTGGGGTGCTGGGAAGATGCACGGAGCAGCTGGGAAGCAGCGCAGGGAAGCCCTGGAAGGGACCCTGAGCTCCAATAATCCAGCCCTTCCCAGTGCTCTCCGTGGCTCAGCCGTGCCCAGGGCGGTGCTGCCGTGGAAACTTCGTGCTGTGGCCGGATCTTAGCAACGCCAGCTGAGTTTTCCAGGCAGGTGAGGCAATCCCTGCCCTGGGGAGAGGCGGTGCAGGGGTGCTGGCACACCTGGGATGGGGCCGGCAGGGGGGACACAGCGGGAGCCCTGATTGCTGGGGCTGGACACCCGCGCTGTGCCCCCCGGCACTGGGTGAACCCTCCCAGGTCCATGGGCAGGACCAGCAAACCAGCTCCTCTCCGCACCCCGGATTGCTCACACCTTTCCCATCCCATCCCATCGGAGGCTGCGGGTGGGGTGGGAACCAGCAGAGCCGGTGCTGGGAGGTGGTGGGGGAGCAGGGGTGGAGGCAGGGAGCTGATCTCCCCGGCACGGTGAGGAGAACACCCCTCATGCGTGGCTGGATGCTGTCCCTGAGATCTCCCTCTCTTTCCAGATGCTCTTTCTCCTGGGAAACTCCAGATTTAACCTCTCAGATTTAACCTCTGGGGGGTCTGGGCCCGCTGCCGGGTCTGGGGGTGTTGAAACAGCCTCCAGCTTGGAGAGGGAAACCGCCAAGGAAATTCCCTGCACGGAGGATGCTTGTGTTAATAAGCTGGGAAGTTTCACTTCCAAGCTCATGTCGTGGGGTTTTGTGTGTCTGGATGGATCTCACCCGGCTGGGGGGGCCGGGGAGGGGGATCCTCCAGTGCCAGCTTCCCACAGGGATGTGTGGCAGGGCGGGAGGCTGAGTGATCAGATTTGGTGTGCGTTTGGCTGTGGACACGGTAAAACGAGTGCTGGGATGTGATCTGAGATGTGCGTCCTGCTTGTGGGTCAGATAAACCCAGAGATTCCTGGAAGAGGGAGGGGGGAAGTGGGGAGGGCTGTTGGGCGAGATGGGTTGGGAGATTCCGGGTGAGAAGCAGGATGCTGATCCCGGCAGGACGGGCTGCAGCTCCCTGTCACCCCCCGGGGCACAGCCTGGCAGAGGTGGGACAGGTCTGTGTGCAGGGCTCGTGCCTGTGCCCGGTCCCTGCAGCCGTGGCCTCGCCCTGCCTGGAGTGTCCCTTTGTCACCCCCTGTTTACCAGCGCTCTGAGCCAGCGAGCTCCGGGCGCTGCGAGGCCACAATCGTGTTTATTCGGTTGTTTTCCTGTGCGTGACATGCCTGCATTTCCATCTTTCATTTCCTGCTGAGCCCTGTTTCCCTCCGGAGAGCCCGAGCGTGCCGGCAGCCGCCTGCCCCACCTGCCCTCCCCTGCTCGGATGAGCGTTTTTTAATGATGCTGGGGAAGCTCTTCCAGCCTCCCACAGGTGATGAGTGCTGTGTTTTGCACCTCTGCGGCACCTGCGTGGGCTGTGTTCTCTCCCAGCTTCTGTTTTGCCCACCTTGAGCTCTGCTGGGAGCCTTTTCCCCTTCCTCCAGCTCTGCTGGGACCCCTGCCTAGGTTGGGGGTGTAATCCTGGCACGGCTGGGATTGAAACCAGCTCCTTCTCCAAATCCCTTGCTCTGCCCTTGCTGCCCCCAGCCATCCACCCCACTCCTGCCTTGATCCCGGTGGGATTTTTGTGCTGACTTCTGGTTGTGTCCCATCAGGCTGGGACTCATCTTGGTTTTTATGAATTGTACTCAGGCCCGTTGTGGCCCTACAGAAATGCTTCTGCCAGCAGCTTATTTTTCCCTGCAGGAAACTGTATACAAGGGCTCCTTTGGCTGAGAGATTCCAGGTGACCTTGGGCACTTTTGCTCCTGGTAAAACTCAAAACTATCCTGTGGGAGCGACTCCTCTCCCCACGGAGCGGGGCCGGGATGCTTTCCCAACCTGATGGTCCTGTGCTGTCCCGCCAGCTAATGAGCATTAGTTAATTAGTGCCCCCGCACCACCCCTCTGCTGCAGGCACCTTCAGTTGACATGGTGATGTTGGGGATAGCCGGTGTGGCCCTGGCCATCCCTGTGACCCCGCTGGGGGCTCGCCAGGGCGGTGACGGTGCAGCCTTAAGGCTCTCCCGAAATAAATCCACCCCGCACCCCAGGCGTGCCTTGGATCACACCCCCATTCCCTGGCTCTGGCAGCATCCTCAGCGTGGCTGGAACAGCCCCATCCCCACTCCCGGGGCTGGTGGGGTCTCCCAGCACGTCCCCAACCTCCGGGGTGACAGCGCTGGGGACAGCCGTGGGTGGCACGGGAGGTTTCCGTGCGGGCGCCTCCAGACGCTGCTGCCCGTGGAGATATTTCATCCTGGCCGGCTGTTTGGGATGCCTCTCGTTCCTGCTGCGAGGGCAGTTGCCGTGCTGGGAGATCTGGGATTCCTGGATGCGCGGTGGCCGCCGCGGGAGCTGGGGGCTCCCCTGACTCCCCCCCCCTCCCTCCCCATTCTCAATATGATCGAGCCAGCTGGAGCGATCCTTCCCTCCTCCAGGAATTCCTGGCGTTCCCGGCAGAGGGGAGAGGGAGCTGGGATGCTTGGGGATGGGATCTGGTGGCGCCAGACCCCCTTCCCATTAACCCCCTCGGGACAGGAGGAGGGAAGAGCCCTTCTCCCCATCCAGGCAGGGTTCGGGGGCTGCCCGGTGGGTTCTGGGCTCTCTTCCCTGCATCTCCCTCCTGCTCCTGCTGCTCTAATTTTGGAGCAGCTCCCTGCTTGCCATGTCCAGTGGCCATCCTGATGGGATCTGGTCTCACCCCTTTGCTGGGAAGGGGAGGATGGAGATAAATAAGGTGGGATCTCGCTGTCCCCCCGTGATGGGCTCAGCTCTCCGTGCCTGTTTGGGGCTGTTGGAAGGCAAGGACCCGATGTGCCCTCATGCCCCCTCCGTGGGGCTGTTCCCACCCTTCCTTCTCACAGCCCCTTTGTCAGGAAGAATCAGGACTTTTTTTTTTTTCCCCCTGTTTCTTTTTGTCTTCCTTTAGAGGAAAATTCCATTGTGCTATTTTTAGTGATGACAACTTGGCTTCTCGCAACAACTTCGTTCTGCTGCCGGCGCTGCCGGCGGGCACGGGGGGATGGCTGGGAATGGCCCCATGATGCCAGGGATGCAGCCAGCACCTCCAGCTCCAGCCCTGGATCCAGGCTCTTCCTGTGGCCACTTCCCTGGTGGTTGGATCAGCTCTTGGATCAGCTCCTTGCTGGGATGAACGGATGTCACCTCCACCCCACCGGAGCTCAGAGGGGTGCAGAGCGTCCTGGGGCACCCCGAGTGTGGAGGAGGCACCTCACCACCTGCCTCCTTCTCCAACCCGGAGCTCCCAGAGGGATTTTTGGCTCCCTGGTTCCCAGCTGTCAGGGGCACGAGCAGCAACTGGCCTGCTGGGCTTGCTCTGCTCACCATGCAAAGCGATACCCTCAGTGTGTGTCTGTCCCTGGAGAAGTGTCCGTCTGTCCCGGAGCTGCGGAGGAGGTGGACACGGGGCTGCTTCCACGAGTGTTCTGGTTTTATGAATATTTTATGGATAATGTCGCTGTGGGATGGGGGTTGCTCTGGGGAGGCTCCTCAACACATGGTGAAGGAGCCAGGGATTCATGGATGAGGGGAATCTCCTCGCTCCCCTGACTTCCAGGGAGCTTCCCCCCTGGTTTTTGGGGGCAGATTTGGCTCCTGCAGCACATCCTCGCTCTATTTCTCTCTCTCCTCTTCCTCTGGCAAAGCTCAGATGCCGTGTGGGAGCTCAGGCAGGATGATCCTGCACCGTGTGGTGGGTCTTGCTCAATCTGCTGGGATCTTTCCAGAGAGGGAATGGCGACAGCAGGATCTACCTCTGTGACAGGACATTTCAACACTGCTGACGGTGATATTATCATTATCATTATTGGTTTTATTATTTGATTTAACAGAAGTCCTGCTCCCTGCCTGGTGGACACCAGCCCTGCTGAAGGGCAGCAATGAGCGGGTCAGGCGCTCGGATCCCCTTGGATCACTCTGGGCTGGTTCCTGCTGCCAAAAATTCCTTTAAAACCAGTAAATCTCCTTTTCAGCTTTGCGAGCGCCTCGCAGCTGGGGCCAGGTGAACATGTGGTGGGTGTCGGGGGGCAGAGACAGGAGGGATCTGCTCCCCATCTGCTCCTGGGTCTCACCTGGCCCATTTTTCCAGCATTTTATGGCACTTTTCTGGTGGCTTCTCCCAGACTGTTGGCCAGGGTGGCTTTTCCCACAAGGAGTGGGACCCACTTGCCCACTGCCTGCGTTTTCCTCGTCTCCTGCCTGCCAGCCTTAAATCCCATTGGGTTTTTTCCTTCCCCTCCCAATTCCCTTCACCATGCTCCCTGCTGGAAATATCCCCAGGACATCCAATCCCTGAATCCTCCAGCGTGGAGGGGTGGGATGAGGGATGCCGGGGGTGGGGAGGGGGCCCTGGTGGTGCGGGGCAGTTGCTGGGCTCATTTGCAAAAAGGGGGGTGGCCTCAGCCCTGGGAGGCTTTCATGTGCTTCATCAAATAAGGAAACACTGCCAGTGGTCAAAGGGCGACTCAGAGGAGTCCAGCGGGAATGCTGAGCCGGGGACAGTGGCCGGAGCTTGTGGGTGCCCCGATGCCGCCCAGCTGAGGAGCTGGTGGTGGGTCCGGCTGCAAAATGAACCTGGAGAAGTACAAGAAGTTCCTGGATGGGCTCGGCACGCTGAGAGGTATTTGTGACCCAGCGCGGGGAGAGGCTGAGCCGCTCCGGCTCCAGCTGGGTCCCACCATCTGTCATCGATCGCCGATCGAGGCGGATCGAGCGCTCCCGGCACGGCCAGGAGCTGCCCGGGGAGGCAGCTGGGGAGGGGTGGTGCTTCCAGGGCTCCGCTTCACTTCCCTCTTTTGTCCTCTCCTTGGATTTGGAGCTGGGCACAAAGGGAGCGCTGGGGCAGCGGCCGGCCCAGCCCTGGGAGCAGCGCAGGGAGCCCGGGGAAGCTGCTTCAGTAACAACTGGCAGAGGAATTGAGCTCCAATTCCTGCTCAGAGGGAGAGTGGGCTGCTGTTGCCACGGCGTGGGGGCTGACCCTGCTCTGCCGAGGGTGTTTTCGCTGCGTGGCTGCGGGTGCAGATTGCTGCTTTCCCACTTCCCTTCTTTCTAAAGTTCTTTCCCAGTGCTGTGCCCTCTCCTGCCTCGCGGGCTGTCCCTGGAGAGCCAGCTGGGACACTTGATCGTGCCGGGCTGGCCCCTGGCAGGTGGCTGGAGGCAGGCACCCGTTGTCCCGCTGTCACAGGCAGCGAGCCCGGGCTGTGGGAGAGCAGCTCGGCTTACCTGCTGCTCTGAGAATGCTTTTTCTCCCCCTTTCTTTCTCTATTTTTTTATCTTCCCTGCTGTCAGAGGAGCTTTTTGCCCTGGAATTCCCTGCCAGCCTCATCCTGCTGCAGGGGTTCTCCTGCTAGAAGGGCAGGAGAGGAAAACGGAAGGCACCTGGAATGCCATCGCCTGTCATCCGACAATGCTGTCATTGACTCGCCCCTTTTCACAGCAAGGCCTCGGCTGGGCTTTACCAGCTGATCCCATTGTATAACAAAGGTGAATCAATTCCATGTTTAATTTAGCAGGGAGCCAAGGGAGTTGTCACCAGCAGGCTGGCAGTGTCCCCACCCTCCCGTGCAGCCGCCGCCACCGCCGCGAAGGGTTAATCCCGCGGCTCTGTGGCTGACAGCTGCCCTGACTTATCGAGTCTGGGAGGAATATAATTCACTTTCTTATGCTGCCGTGGTGTCCATCATAAATTTTTCCTGAGCCTCGCTGCAGCTGGCACTGGGAATCAATGTAAAAGGAGCCCCGAGTCGCCATGTGCCGGCTGGGTGTGCCGGGGATGGTGGCCGGCGCTGTCCCCTCCATGTCCAGCCCCTTGGCAGCCGGAGCAGGGATGGGTGCCGGGTTTGGGTGCCGGGTTTGGGTGCTGTTGACCCCAACTCTGCATTTTGGGGCTGCTGCTGAAGCTCTCACATGGAGCTTCCCAGCCCCGGCTCCAGCTGCAGCTCGGCGAGTTCCCGTCCTGCCGGCGTGAGCGAGGCGCGGGGAGCCCACATGACATTATTAATCGTGTTTACAAGGTGACTGCTTGCAGGAGCTGAGCTGGCAGCCTTCCCCTCTCCAGGTGCTGCCCAGAGCCCTGCTGGGAGCGTTGGCTCCCGCTCTGGCTCCCACATCCCGGAGCTCGTGGCGCTTTCCGTGCCCGCGAGCCTGGAACAAAGACGTGGCAACGTGGGTGGCACGTCCCCAAGGAGCCCCAGTCTGTGGATTTGGGTCTGTTTTGCTGCCTCTAGACCCAGTGATGCCGACTTTGTCTGTCACCAGCTGTGTTCACCACAGCCCTTCGTGGTTTTAATTCAGGGAGCAGAGCAGGCAGGAGATGGTGGTGTGGGCAGGGAAGGGGTGGAGGCTGGAAGTGTCCAAGGCCAGGTTGCACAAGGCTTGGAGCAACCTGGTCTGGTGGAAGGTGTTCCTGCCCATGGGGATGAAATGGCCTTTGAGGTCCCTTCCAACCAATCCAGTCTGGGATTCTGTGCTTGGAGGAGGCCAAACACTGCTTGAGCCAGCACAGTTTGAGTTCTTCCATGCTGCTGGGGGCCTTCCCTGTGCATCCAAGCACAGAAGGGGTGCCCACAGGGAATGGTTGGCTCTGTGGCGCTCGCTGGTGTGGAGATGCTGCGCCGTGCATCCCGCTGTCACTGTTTGGCATTGCCGTGGATCTAAGTGTGCTCCCAGCACTGAAAACAGCCGGCCCAGCCTGCCCTTGAGCTGCGGGGCTGGCCAGAGCTGGAGGAAAACAAGGGTTTATTGCTGGAGAGGTTTCTTTTCCCTTCTCCCCCCTCATCTCTATTCATCTCCCCGGGGAGGTGGAGGCAGCAGCGGATATTGGAGCTGGGAGTGTTTCATATGTAAATGCTCGTGTGTGTGAGTCCAGGCCCCTGACCCCCGGCTCTGTGCCAGCATCCATCCCTGTCAGCCCTCCAAGGGGCTTGGAGAGCATCCCAGTGCCCCCAGCCCGCCCAGCTGGGATGGGGCTGGGGGGCCCTGCCAGATCCCTGTCTCCACGCCGGGGACAAAGGGTGCTGCTCCAGGAGGGACCCTGCCCCGGTGGGTGTGGGGTCACCCGGACTTTCCACACAGTTTCCATCTTGAGTTTCCCGGAGCAGCGTCGGTCACGGCCCCGAGATGACCAGATCCTTTGGGCTTGGCTGAGGAAACCCATTTGATTACAAATTTATTGCTGGGTTAATTTTACCAGCAGCACGAGGACGGCTGGTTTCTCTTTCTGAGGAGTTTTGTTGTTTACTTGGCAGCCGGCTCAAACCCGACATCTCCTCGGCCCTGTCCGTGCACTGCCAGCTAATCTGGCTCCATCTGACCTTGGAGCTGCCACGTGCTTTCCCCAGGGGAACCGGGCTCAGATTTTCCCCCCCTCCCCGTGACCAAGGAGTGGGTCCATGCTTGTTCTTGTCACCTCACCACTGTGCACGAGCGGTGAGGAATTTCGTGGCTGAGTTTCTGCTGTTAAAAAAGAGGGGTTTAGGTGCTGCCTGAGGGATGTGTGGGATCGGAGCAGGAGGCAGGAGCAGCATCCTGCTCTGCTGTGTGCCACCGTGCTGGAGTGGTGCCACAGCTCGTCCCCTTGTCACTGTTTGCTGTCGTCCCATCATGTGGTGGCTTCCCCGAGGAGCCGAGGCCGCCCAAGGTGGCCGGGTGTGATAAGCGATCCAGGGCCAACATCTTCCCTGGCTGCCTTGGGTGGAGGCCCTGGTGAGTTTTGGCTCCTCCAGCACGTGGCTCTGCCAGCTCTGTGTCCCGGTGTGTGAGGAGGATGGTGCTGGTGTCCCCTGGGAAAGGGTGGGTGGCACTTTTCTGGCAGGGCCACGCGCTGAGGTGTCCCCTGGGCAGCACAGCCAGGCAGGGACACTCACGGGCTGTGCCCTGACTGAGGCTCTCTGTTGATTTACAGCTTTCCCACCACAGCTCTGTGGTGCCAGGAATGGTTTTAGCCTTGGAAAGGTCCGGCTCAGCCCTGCTGAGGGAATCTGCTGGGCTTGGGCCAGGCTGGAGGGGTCCGGCAGGCCTGGGGCTTGAACGGAGTGGCCAGAGCAGTGTTAGCAACTGGATTATTTCATTTGCTTTTTAACAGGGATTAAGTTTCTCTGCAGGAGAGCAGGTCTCTAGGGAACAGAGGTTTTGGGCTCCTGCCTCCCCTTTTTTTATAATCCTACATTTCTCTGTGCTGCTGCACGCCAAGGCCAGCCGGAGCTGGGATGAAGCATCACTTCAGAGCACGGCACAGCCATGACCGGGGGTGTGATGGAGCCTGGAAGGACCAGGACAGGTCCTGGGTGCTGTGGGGAGGCAACTGTGGGTGCCCTGCTGCCCAGAGCCCCCTCTCCATAGGCAGGGTGCTGGGGCTGGCTGGCAGAGCAAGCTGCCGCTCCTTCGCCCGCCTCCCGCCCGGCGCTAATCAGGTTTCACACTGCTTAGTTTGGGACATCTAATGAGATCAGGGCTCAGGGTTGCTGCCTGCCCTCCATCTGCAGAGGAAGAGGAGGGAATCGGCCGCTTCCTTCTCTTTGACCTCCATTTCTCAGAGGAGACTTTGCACATCTCCGGCTCCACCGCTGCCGTCCTCGTGTTCGCAGCGTGGCGACGGTGGGGAGACCCTGAGCTGCTTTTCGGGGCACACCTGGGGAGCTGAAGGCAGAAAAAAAGGGGGGACACAGCTTCCCAACAGCACCTTGGGCAGTCACCTCTGTGCTTTATTTGTGAGGAGCAGGACAGGGCCACCAGACCCAGTGGCCATACCCAGGGGAGAGCCCAGCCCTGACCCCCCTGACCCCGACACCCCCGTTGTGTGGGGGGCTGTGCAAACACAGCACCCCCCAAACAAAGCGCAGCCAGTTCCCACTAGGGCAACATTTCTCTATTTCCCCCGCTGCCAAGCAGCCTCTGGTTGGCGTTGGAATAACAAGCCTCTCTGCGGAGACACCGGCTCTTTTGTTAGCTGCTAGAAAAGGAGTTTTGATGCCGGCCATCCCTCCGCCCCCCCGGCTTTCCTGCTCCCTAAGCCGCTGCTGTGGGAAGTGCAAAGCTTGGACTTGAGCTGCCGGGGATGATCCCAGCGCCGCGGCTCCAATCCGGCTCCCCACGGCTCTCCCTGGGGCTTGGCGGTGCTGGGGAGCAGCGGGGTCTGGCTCCTCCAAGAGGGGCCGGGACCTGGGACTTAATTTGGGGGATTTTTCCAGCGTTCAGGGCATTCCTGGTGCTCAGCTCCTGTGCAGGCGGTGGGAGCGGGTGCAGGATTTGGGATTTGGGATTTGGGCTGCTCTCTGGTACGGGGCTGTGCCCGTCCGCTCTGCCGGGGTTTCCATCAAATCTCAATGGTGGAGGGGTTTGGGGTTTTTTTTCGGTGTTTTGTTTTTTCATGGTTTTCTCCCTCGGCTGTCGGGGTGTGCTGGGAATTGCGGAGCGGGTGTTTACCCAGCCGTGGAGACGGCGGCTCTGTGGAGGTGTGCGGCGTTGTCCCCGTGGCCGGAGGGGCAGGGAGGGACCCGGAGATGGCATCGCCTTCCTCCTCCTCCCCCGGCCTGGGAAAGAAGCCACCTCTCGTGTCAGCACAGGCCCCTGGGAAGGCGTGCAGACGTGTGTGTCCTCTTGCACGTGGGTGTGCGAGCAAGCCTTCCTCTGCCCAGGGCTGATGCTGCTCCCTCCTGAAGAGCCCGCGGGGTTTTCTGCCGGGAGACCTTTGCTGTTCCTTTCCCCGTTCATCCCCATCCTCCTCGCCTCCGGCGCCGGCTTCACCTCTTCCCTCTCACCCAGCATCTCCATGGATGGCTCCAAGCTCTCCGTGCAGCTTTGATCCGTGCCCCCAGTGCCCTGTCCCCGTTCCCTGCCCTCTCCTTGCAGGACGATGCCACCGAGTCCGTGCCAGCTCAGCGGGGTTCGGTGCTTTCTGGGAGCCGGGGTTACGTGGCCGTGAATTTCGTGGCATCGCTCAATGAGCAGTCGCTGCCAGCGTCCTCGGAGGGGTGACAAACCACGGGAGGCTTCTGAGAAGCGGGAAGCGGTGAAATAATGCCCGAGCTGCCGCGTCAGCACAATCCCCGCAGCCTTGGGGAGGGTGGATGGAGGGAGGTTTGTCATGCTGGGAAAGCAGCGGTGAGATCACTCCCCTCCAGCGTGACGCTCGCTCCCGGCGCGGAGGGAGAGCTCCAAAGGCTGGGAGAGAGTTGGAATGGGATGTATTCAGGCTGGCACTGCGTGCACATGGCTCGTGGGCAAGGATCTGCTGGGATCCATGTCAGGGAGATGGAGCTGGGGTCGCTCTGGGGGGTGCATGGAGGGGTGGGCACCCTGGCTCTGGATGCCCCTGGGAAAGGTGCTGGTTCTGGGACACCAAAAAGTGAGCCCCACCTAGGAAAGGCTGGTGCCCTGGGAATGCTGGCTGCTCTTCTTGCAGGAGATGTGGGAGCCTCTCCCTGATCCTGCTGCAAAGGGAACGGTCTCTTTCTGAGTTATTTTTGAGATTCTCGAGGCCCTGGGCTCTCCTGCTGGCTCTGTCCATCTCGCTGGGGTTGGTCCCTTTGGACGGGCCCTGTTGGGATGTCACATTCCCGCAGACCCCATAACTGCCGCTGTGCTGGGGAATTTGCCCTCCAGCCCAGGAGTTCATGCTGCTGGGGAATGATTAAGTCATGAGCAGGTGGCCATCCAGCTCAGCCGTTTGCCTTTGCAGGATGAAAGCCACAGGAATGATGTTTGCTTCCAGCCTTGCCTCCAACATTCTTACCCCTGCCCTCCACCTCCGTGTCCCACAGCAAGGTGGTCCCGGGGTCCTTTCCCACGTCCCCCCCCCGATGTCAGCCCTGCTGTGGGAAGGGAAGTCTTGTCCTTTTTTAAAGATATTTTTCTAATTTTGGTGCCCAGACGTCTGCTGGAAAAGGGAACATCTCCATTCTTATCACCGGAGCTTCCTTTTGCTCAGTTCCGATTTTAGTGCCGGGGGGGAGGGGGTGTCCGAGGTTCCCTCCCAGCCCCTTCCCTCTCCCCTCATTTTGCCGAGTCCAGCTGACCTTTGGAAGCTCCTCTGAGAGAGATTCGCAGGCAAATATTGATTTGTGCTGCCCTCACGGTGCAGACCAGGGGGAGCTGGTGCAGAACAGCCCCCCAGCCCTGGGTGGGATGGAGCTGCTCCGGTTAATCCGCACGAAGCCCAGCTCCAGCCCCCACTATTCCCTGTCCAAAAGGGGAGCAATGGAGGGGTACTCAGAGCCAAAATCCCTATTTGCACAACCCCCCCTGTGCTTGAGATGTTGGTTTTCCAGGGCCACAAGAGCCTTGCTGTCTGCGAGTTTCCATAATCCTCATTTTTGCAGTAGTGGAGGGGGGTGATGATGCCCAGGGGCCGGCAGAGGACCCCGCGGGTTTCTCCCCGTCCCTCCCAGCGGGAATGTGGCCGCTGGGGGATGACGAAAGCCAGAAGGAAATGTTGAACGTGGGGAATGTGCCCGCTGTGCCAGGAGCCGGCTGGCGAGGGCTCACCGGCTGTGCCCGCACACGCTCGGGCGGGTGATTCACCGGCAGCGGGAGAGGGTTTGGGAGCTGGAGCCGAGGAGCTGGGCAGCGTCGGGAGCCGTGACCTGCCTCGTTCCACCTTGTTTTTAATAGCCCGGATCAGAAGAAACGTCATCTTTGTTCTGGCTTTCCTTTCCCAAGGCTCCTGGCGCCGCGGGCAGGGTGGAGCGAGGCTCCGCGCCCCGGCGGGGCCCTGCCCGTGCTTGCCGGCAGAAAGCGGTGCCCTGGCACGTGCGGGAGCGCTCGGCAGCCAGGGATGGGTCTTGCTGAGCTGTCTGTCTGTCTGTCTGTCTGTCCGCAGCTGCCTTTGGTGCGGTTTGCCGGGAGGGTGTGATGCTGTGGCGGGGGGGGGGGGGCCCAAGAGCTGTGATCCAAGGGGGAAGGATCTCAGCTGAGCACTGGAGTGGGGTCTGTGCTCCATGCCCTGGTTCAGGATTAGGAACAGTGTTTGTTCCAGCCCTGTGACCCCATCCAGCTCCCACGGAAGCCCAGACAGGCTCCTCGACCCACTCCAGAGCAGGACCTGTCCCTGGGTGATGCTGTCTTTGATTTACCTGGGCACCCCAATCCAAAACCTGGACTCTCCTTCCCCTCCCGGTCGATTCTCAGCCGCTGCCATAAGCGACTGAGATTTGCCCTTAAAGCCTCCCAGAAAGGAGGAAAAAACCAGCAGAAAGGGGAAAAGCTTTGCTGAGGAAGCACGGCAGGAAACCTGGCTCCTGTCCTGCAGTCGCGAGTTTGTGCGTGCTCAGCACTGCTGCTGGACAGGCTCTGTAGCTGCTGTGGGAACTGGGGTGCCTCGTGGGCAGGGTGGGGTGACCCTGATGACCCTTTGGGGCAGAGGAGCCCTCCAGGGCACTCCCAGCTGCTCCCATGTCCAGTTTTTCCTGCTGCAGGCAGCGGAGGCGCTTTGTTAGGCTTGGCTGGGGGGGGAGCTGGCAGCGGGCTGCAGGCAGAGCGCCGGAGCGATGCTTCACCCCGGCTCAGCGCCGCCAGGTGCCAGCTCTGGCTCTGTCCCCAGCGATGCCCACTCCGGCGTTTCCACAGTGCCACCTGGCTGCCACCTCCCGGGGCTGGGACACGCCGCCCCGGCCGGAGCTCGTGGAGCTTTTGCTGCCTTCTGCCAGGCCACAGCACCCAGGGGATGAAGGAGCAGTGCAGTGGCTTCAGCCACAGCGATGCCAAGGTGCCTCCATGCCCTGGGTGGCGACAGAGACACGAGGGCTGTGCCCGGCTCCCGTGTGACACTGCCCGGCAGCTTCTCCGGTCATATAAGGAGATGCCGGAGCCGGGAGCCGATCTCTTGTCGCCTGAGCATTACTCACTGGGGAGGCACAGGGAGGGGGGAGGAACAGCCCAGGACACCCAAAGCTTGGCGTGACTCAGCTCCGGGCAGGAGCGCGGCTTGGAGCGAGGGGGGTCCGGGATCCGCGTCCCCACAGCACAGCTGTGGGGTACCCTAAACCCAGGTGGGGGGCAGCGCTGGGGTCCCACCATGCTGGGTGATGCAAAATGCTGCCCAGGGCACTCTGTGAAATAAGGGGAGTGCCCTGCAAGGTGGGGACCCCTCTGTGGGAGGGCAGGGCCTCTCTGCTCCCCAAATTCCTGCGCGGGCGAGAGATGTGTCCTCTCCCCACCCCTTTCCTTTCCGGGCCAAGCCGCTTTGCAAGGAACTAAAAATGAGCTGTTTGTGTTTTGGGTGCTCAGGGTGGTTTCCATGGCAGGGAGGGGGGGGTGGCTGCATCCGGGGCTGGGTGGTCCCCAGAGCTCGGCAGAGTCACCCTGAAAGCCGCCGTTGGCTCCTGACACCCCGGATCAGCCACCTCCTTCCCACCTTATCAGCTTCCTGCAGCAGGAAAAGGAAAGTGGGGTGATGGTGCTAAACTGAGCTGGGTGAATTTGGCGTCACAGGAACCCCTGGGGTGTCCTGATGCAGCAGAGGGATGTAGTGGTATATATAAATGTACATTTATATAAATATATTCAGGAGTTGGGCTCAGTGGTCCTCGTGGGTCCCTTCCAAGTCAGGGCATTCTACGATTCCATTAAATTATATTTGTATGTATAAATGTAAGTAAATCCATATATTTACACGTGATTATATATATTTTAAGAATTTATTTCACCCAAAGCCTTGTCCAGCTGGAGCTCAGTGCATTTTATCAGCCCCTCCGTGCAGGAAACACCCAGGTAGCACAGGAGCAGCTGAGCCCCCCATGGTTGCACCTGGGACGAGGGGATGTGGGAAACCAACTCCTGCTTCCTGGACCCTTTTCCGCTGGCACATCCCAGCTCCATCTCTGCCTTGCAGGAAGCTCTTCACTCTGCTCAGGGTGGACCACGGGCCCATTTATGGTGGCCTCATGCCTGCCTCGCGGTGGGTCATTCCTCCTGCAGCCTTAACAGAAAGCAGACGGCTTTGGAGGAAAACTATGCCAGGATATTTTTCATCCGGGCAGGGATGGAGCTCTGGAAAATACATTGCAACAGCGCCGAGCCCCGGGGTAATTCTGTATTTTTTATCACCCATCTCCCTGTCCCGAAAGATGTGGGGGTTGCAGGAACCCCAGGGATTGATGCAGTTGTAGGGTCATGGAATGGTTGGGTTGGAAGGGACCTTAAAGATCATCTCATTCCTCACCCCTGTAATGGACAAGGACACCTTCCACGATCCCAGGGTGCTCCAAGCCCTGTCCAACCTGGTCTTGGACACTTCCAGGGATCCAGGGGCAGCCACAGCTTCTTCAGTCAAACTGTGCCAGGTTTTGGAATGTTTCAGGCAATGTTTGGTCTATCAGGTTTTGCTTGATACGGTTTTCTTTGTGTGCCTGACCAGCTGGTGGCTGTTGGGTTTGGGGAAGTGCTCAGAGTTATAAATACAATGTAAGTCTCTACTTGCACCTGCATGAAACCCTGGACCTCATGGGGTTTCCCAAATGTGGAGCGGGAGCTGTGGGATGGCATCTGGCCCTGCATGAGCTCCATCTCCAGGTCAGTAGAACCTGAGCTGGGATTCCTGGCTCTCCCACCAGTAAATCCTGAGCCAGGCTGATGCTCTGCAGGTCTGCTCTGTGCCACGCTCACCATAACAACTCCCCCGAGCTCCGGCAGAACAACCTTCTCTTGTCTGAGCCCTTGGGAGAAGGTAACGGCGAAAAAATGAGCCTTTAGTTCCGTGCAACCACTATCCAAGAGCCGGTTTCTTCCCTCTGGAGCTGGCACAGGGACGTGATGGGCTCTGAGATCAATCCAGGCTTTGTGGGAGCCTCCCCACCCCGTTTGCTTGTGGTTACAACGGCAGGGGGGCCGGGGGGGCACCGGCTGCTCTCGGTTTCCCTGCTCCGTTCCTGGTACCGCCGGCGGCGGAAGCGTTTCCGGAAAGAACTGAAACCCTGAGAAACGTCCAACACGGTGCAAACCGTGGGTAAATGGGGCTGGGTAAATGGGGCTGGGCTGCAAAGTCTCTGGTGCTGGGGGCAAGCGGGACACCCAGCCACGGGGAGGGTGGGGAAGCGCCCAAACCTCTGGTGTTAGAGCATCTTTTTGGGGTGTTTCCTCATTGCGCGGGGCTGTTCTTACATTATTCAGAGCAGCCGGGGAGGGTGGTGGGGATGTGCTGGTGGTCCTCAACTCCCAGAAGCCCAAATTTTGTCCCCATTGCTTTCGCCCCGCTGCTGGGCAGAGTTTTCTACCAGCAGACACACTGCTGGCTCCAGCCCGAGTACCCCGGGAGCCCCGGGAAGTGCTGCCTCCGTGTCCCAGCCGCTCCCCCTGGATCCCGGCTGCGCTTGGCATCCCTGGCTGTCTGCTGGCAGGGGACGCCGCTGACTGTCACCCACCGGGGGGTGGGTTTGCCGAGGTTTTGTGCCTGTCCCCAGCCCCCCGTGAGGACGGGGAGGTTCGCGGCGATGCCGCCACGGCAGCTGCTGCCGCCGATATCCCCTCGGCTGCGGCTCCCTTCCAGCGGGGCTGGGAATGGATATTGAGGAGATGACGTCTCTCCCCACCGAGCGGGGAAGGGGGGGGGACGGACGAAGTTTGGCCGCGAGAACTCCGAGGAAAGATGTTAGAGCCGGCCTGACGCTCGCTTTTCTCCCTCTTACCCGCCCCCTCTTGGAGCTCCCAAATCTCCCAGTCCCAGCGGCGCTGGCTGTCCCAAGCCCTGCCAGCTCCGGGGACGCCGTGGGACGCAGCCAGCTGCAGGCAGAGGCGCAGGCAGGAAGTTTTGGAAGTTTCTCCAGGCAGCGACTCAGCCCCCATCCCCTCACCCTCCCGGCGATGCCGGGCTCCAGCAGGAGAAAGAAAGTCGGAGCCAGGCTTGGGATAACGGGCCGGGAATAGGAAGCGATGCCTCTTTCGGAGAGTTCCTATCTGCCACCCGCTGCCTTTGTCCTGAGCCACGTCCTGGGCATCGCCGGCGTCCTGTACTGGAGGAGCCGGAGCAGGGAAGGTAGGGGTGGTTCCGGGGGGGGCACGGAACGCTAAGATGGCCGGCGTGACGAGGGGCATGGCTTGCTGTCCCTCCCCAGGATTGTTGTCCCTCCCCAGGAGCCGTGGCAGCGTCACGGACAAGGACGGACGTGGCTGTGGGGAGGAAGGAGGACACGGCAATGGGGAACCTCCCGGGGGCTCTGAACCCATGTGGGGAGGTGGGGGAGAGGGTGGGGCAGAGGTTCGAGTGCCTAAATTTGGCCTCGCCACCCATTCCCGGCCTGTGTGGGGCTGGGAGAGATTGGGATGAGGGGGGTCTGGGTGGGGGGGTGAGGTTGCTTTGTGTCTGGCACGATCCCACGACACGTGGCTGAGGGGTTCTGCCTCCCGTTTGTGCCCCGGTCGCTGCCACCCTTCGCCGTGACAGCGGCGTCTCCGTCACCCGCCGGCACCGGCAAGACGCGGCCCTGGGAGCTTCTCCCGGCGCTGGCACGGCCTCGCCGAGCAGCTGGGGCTGACCCTGCCTCAGTTTCCCAAAATAGGGCTTGCACATGACTGCCCAAGGAGGGCAAGGGTTTGTTACAGGGGTGTGGGATAGCTCCAGGCCCCAGACGAGGTCTCGCTGAACTCCTTCTCCGTCCCCGACCTCTTCCCCCCTGGGATTTGTTTGTTTTGATTCCTCCCTCTTTCTTCCCAGCCGTGCTTGTTCTCGCCTGTGCCTCCGCATGGGGCCCTTTCGCTGCGTCCATGACCAATTCCCTCTTTTCTTTCCTTTTTTTCCGTGCAAAGGGGCGGGTCTGCGCAGCCGGGCAGCGCGCGCAGGCTTTTCCCTGGATGCTGCTTTGGGATACGCTTCCTTTCTCCCTCTGAGCTCCTGGGAGAGGGAGATCGAGAGGGAGTTGCACAAACATGTCATGCAGAATGCACCCTGTCACCCACTAAACCCAGCCTTGCTGCAATTCCTCCTGCTGACCTGTCCACTTAATTAATCTCTGTGGCTGGACAGTGTTGTCCAGTGATGTTCTTGGCTCCATTTGGAGACCTCTTGGATGCTCCCCAACTGGACTATCTCTTCCCCATGCTAACCTGCAGCTTCATCCCACTTGGAGGGATGTTCCCCCCCCCCCCCCCCCAAATCCACCCCTTTTGGAAAAAATCCTGGAGCGAGTGTTGCAAGCACCGAGCGTATTCAAAATCTGTTTTCTTTCCTCACTTTTTCCCAGGAAAGGGCAGGTAAAGCCCAATCCTGGCAGACCAGGATCATTTTGCAGCAGGTTTTTCGCTCTGTGGCCCTCACCCAGCCCTGCTGAGTGTCTGCCCTGCTCTCCTTTGCATCACCACATCTCAGGTGTCTCCCTCATTAAATATCTGGGTGTTGGATACTTTTCCACCGCAGGTATCTCTTGTGCATTCTTCCAGGCTGAATCAGGCTCTGTTTCCTCTCCCTGGGTGAAAGGCTCCGTAAATCCTGCCCTGTTGGCTCTGTTGTCATGATGGATTATGTCAGCTCTCAAGTTGGCAGCCAGCGTGTTTTAAATACCTTGTGCTCCTCAGCCAGCCAGATTTTTTTGCATATCCCCCCTCTCAAAAGTGCCAGGTTTGAAAAGCCCCCTGCTCATTCTCATTCTTTGCTTGCCTTGAAGGGAAAACGCTGGGTTTCAACGCTTGAAAATTTGGAGTTTTGGCATTTTTAAGTAACCAACCCCTCCTTTACCCCAAGGCTGGCTCTTGTTTAATCCCACTTTCACACTGAGCATGGGCTTGGAGATATCCTCGAGATCTCTGCGAGCTCATCCAGTGCAGTGCCCTGTCTGATGTCTCCTGTGTTCCTTTGGATTTAAAAGGAGCAGGAAGTTTGGGAGCCACTTCCTAATTTCAATGCAGGAGCTGGTGGGCGACATGGAGCCCCCTGGGTTCCCTCCCAAGGATGGCAAGAAGCCATCCTGGGGAGCAGCGGGCATCGGTGCGACGGAGGGTGCCCAGCCAGGATTGGGATTAGGGATGATGCCTGGCCGGGCACCTTTTATCCTGCAGGTTCCTGGGGCTGGGGCTGGACTGTGGCAGCAGCCTGAGGGAGGAGGAGGCACGCAGGGATGGAGTGTGACAGCGAGCAAGGCCGGCGATGATGGAGGAGAGATCTGGGGGGAGCAGCAGCTCCCGGCCGGACGTGTTGGGAGCTGCTGGGGACAGGCAGGCTGCCAGGACGGAGGCTGCCGCAGGCAAACGGGCAGGGAATTGTCTGTGCAGGGCGTTGTGGTGGTGCTGAGGGGTTCTCTGGCACCCAGGGCCTGTGGGAGCCCTCCCTGTGATGATGGAAAATGCCTGGGGATGCTGAGGTGCAGCAGGATGGGGAGTGGGAGTTTTTCTTTCCGTGCTCTGCTGATGCCTCTGGTTTTGGAGTTGTGGGGCAGGATGGTTTTCCCCTGTTCCCTCTCACTAGGTGGGTTCAACAGCAGAGGAAAACCCCAAACCCACCTTCCCCTTGTGCAGCCCCCAATGCCCCTTGAGCCTCTGTGGGGGATTTGTGCCACAGTGCCCTGGTTCCTTTGGGATCCCCGTTTTTGGGATGCAGTGAGCTGAGCTCTGATGAGCAGTGTTGGGAGGGGAGGTGGCAAGGGAATTAAACCACGCGTGGTCCTGCAGAGGCTCACGGTCTCTGTTTGCTGGTGATGTCCCCTGTGTGCCACCAGCCTTTGCTCCATGCCCTGTGTGTGAGGGACCCGAGGCTCTGCAGTCCCTTTTCCTGCCACTGGCTTGGCTTTGGAGTGGGACAGATTTTCCTTTCCTTTTCCCCATAATCTTCACTCTGGCCCTGCCCTACCTGCCTGCTGTGCCTCTGCTGACTGTCCCTGGCTGGTGACAGGGTGGTTTTTGGTGGCTGGGGCCAGCAAACCTCCTCTGGACCAGGGAGAGGACGAGCATGGGGGGGATTGCAACAAGTTATTTGTCAGGGTGACTCTGGAAAAGATTAGCTCGGCAGAGATAAGCTTGCAATGCCCTAATATTGTTAGTAAGCAGTAACCAGCATTATTATTAGCTCAGCCGATAGCGTGGGTCCGGGCTGGGGAGGTTTAATCTGGTCAGAGCCCGGGAACCACCCAAAGGTGGTGAGTCAAGGCAAAAAAAAACCAGAGGAGAGCCCCCCATTTCTGCGGGACATGGGAAGAGGGAGCTCGCCGAGGAGCCTCCGGCCTGTGGGCGCCCCTGGGATGCAGCGCTGGAGGTGGCTGGCTGCAGATTGTCCCTGTGGGACCCGGTGACATCCCTCTGTCCCCGTGTGCTCCGTGCGATGCTCGGGGACGTGCTCCCACCTTCCCGAGGCAGCAGCCCGGCTCCTCTCGCCCTCCAGGCCGCGGCAGCAGCCGGCAGAAGGGCTGCAGGGGGATTATATTTAGAAGAAGAGGAAGAGAGGTGGTGATAAGGCGGCCCCCGTTATCTCCCCGCGTGCCAAGCGGGGCCGCGTCCCGGCTCCAGCGCTCCGGACCCGGGACATGATTTGGGCAGAAGCCGCGGGCGGGCAGGCGGGAGCGCGGAGAACAGCCCGGCATTGTCCCTCCTGTCCCTGGTGCAATTAACTGGAAAACAAGACGAGGAAAAACAAGCCAGGAGCCGGCCAGCGGGCAGTGCCCGGCTCTGCGGGACGAGCCCGTGCCCGCATCCCGATCGCGCCGGGCTTTGGGCTGCGGGAGCCGCGCCGCGCTCGGCCTCGCTTCTTCCCCACGTGCCGGAGGGAGCAGCGGCTCTGCCTTTCGCTGCTGGGAGCTTTCCAAGCCGCCGGTGAGGATTTTGCCCAGCTGGGAGCACCCGGAGGAGCCGGGAGCGGGCGTCGCGGGGAGAGGTCGGTGGCGATGCCGCGGAGGAGGAACGCGCCGGGGACACCGCGCCGGGGACACCGCGGGTAGGAAGTGGCACGGTGGGAGGAGTTCTCTGGGGCCGAGAACTCATCCGTCCACACCCGCCGGGGTCGAGGTCGGCGAGTGGGAGGTGCTGCCGCTTCCCCAGAAGACCCTTCCCCAGGTGCTGCCGTTTTGCCGGGACCCAGCACTCGCCATCCCGGGGCTGGGGCGATGGAGAGGCGGCGTTTCTCCGGGGAGAAGAGGCGGCTCAGCGCCTGCTTGGTGTGCCAGATGTGCTGCATCGGTTAGTACCCCCTGCCCAGCCCGCGGGACGCCCGGGACACGGGGTTTGTCCATCCCAAATGGACGCCAGAGTTGGGAAGGGACCCAACGCTGCGGCTCTGGAGGGGTGAAGGAAAACCCCTAAAAACCACGTGCGAGTGACACAGCTTCCTATGGCCGGCGGTGCCAGGCGGCAGCTCCGTGGCTCCTGGGAAGCCGTGCCAAGGCTGGAGCCTGGCGGGGTGGGAAGTGAGGGTGGATGTGGCTCAGCCTCCGGGTAGTTTTTGGCACCTGGTTACGTGCCGTGGCCGAGGGGCAGAGCGGGGACAGGGGGAGGTGACGTTGTGTCACCCTGTGCCACGTGCTTGGCTTCGGTGCTTTCGGAGGGGGAAGCCGCGGGGTGGGTGAGGAAGAGGAAGGGTGTTGGGTGGTGCTTTCCCATCTGTGGATGGAGACGTCGGGGGGGTTCTGCCGAGGGTCGCTGGGGCTGTGCGGGGACTCCCAGTGACCTCCCGTCCCAGGAATGGGTTCTGGGGCTGTCCTGGGGAGCTTGGCCTGGGAAATGCTGGTTTTCTCCCTTTCCTTGATTTTTAACTTAAAACCAAAGCAAGGGGTGCTGCTGCCTGGTGCACCCTGGTGTCAGAGATGTGTTTTGGGTGAGCAGGGCTCATCCTTTCCCAAAATATCCCAGGGGTCCTCTGGGCTGGACATGCAGTGCTCGGGGTTGTGTGCCGTGGGTCGGTGCTGAGGATCTCTCTGTGCTCCAAGATGTTGTTAAACCTTGCTGGACACAGGGCAGGCTGCCAGGGCTGCCCTGAGCCCCCCTCGCTGCCTGGGGAGCTGAGTGGGACCCCCTGTGCCCTGTGGGACCATCTCCTCTCGCCTGTTTGCCTGTGTTTTTCCTGTGATATTATTTTGTTTCACAGAGCAAGAAGCCTGCCCAGAGCTCCCCCGTCGCTGCTCGGTGTCACCACAAATCTCCCATCCCATCCCCCTGCCACCCCTGGGGACTGGGACTCCCTGGGGATGGCACCCACGTTGTCACCCTGTCCCAGCAGCGTTCAGAGCTCTGACCAGGGCTGAGCTGGGGGACAGAAATAAACATTAAATCCTGGCAATCCAATGAACCAAAAATACAGCGGCAGAATAAGCTGCTAATTGCACGCGCTGGCAGTGCCTGGCCAGGGCCTGTTACAGGACATCTGGGGGTTTATATAACACCCTAAAGCCTTCCAGGAGCGGGCAGGGGAGGGGGACACCCTCCTAAAATTGGGAAAACCCCCCTTTCCCTCCCTGTGCTGCCTCCAGGGGAGGTGGGGAGGCACAGAGGGGCTGAATTCCCGGTGTTCAGTCGGTGCCGCCGGTCATACCTATCCCGGTCATCCACGCTGCTTTCGTTAAATATCGTGATTCTCAGCAGAAAAAACCCGGTGCATTTTGTTCTGACTCCCATTTCCCTGCCCGGGGGGGGGGATGCTGGAGCCGCGTGAACGGCCCCATCCCACACCATTCCCTGAATAAGCCGCCTCTGTTCCCTGTGAGCGCGCGGGATCCGTCCTGGCACCGGCGGCGATCCCTCTGTCTCTTCCCGTCATTTCAAAGTCGTTTGAGTTTCTGCATGAGAACCACTGACCAAGAGCTGCCTTTGTCTCCTTTTGACAGATGAACGGGACAGAGTCCAAAAGAAAACCTTCACTAAATGGGTCAATAAACACTTGATGAAGGTAAGAGTCACGGATTTTGTTATAAAGCCGGTGAAATGACCGTCTCTCTCTCTCTCTGTGTGTTGCAGCTCAGGACTGGCAGATAAAGGCCTTTTTAAGGGGCTTTTAAAACTTGTTTTATGCCTAGGAGTGTTTGTTTTGAGTGTTCGCCTGAGTCAGAGCAGAGCAGGATGTGCTGGAAATGTGCTGGAGCCTTTGGAGGGCACTGTAGCATCACCACACAGCCCTTTTATTACCTTTCCTTTCTGGGCACCTGGTCCTTGCTTTAACTCGAGGCTTCTGCATCCTGGGGGAAAGGAGAAGATCCTGACTCCTCCCTCACACCCCCGTGCCAGGAAAAAAGGGGCATTTTTGTCCTTTGAAGGATGCTCCAGGGTGGAGACGAGATCCAAAGTTTGTCAAGCAGGATTAACACGGCACCACGAGGTGCCTCCTGCTTCCTTGGTTAATTCTGGGTGGGTTTTAATTAATTCTCCATTTGCCAAAAAAAAAAAAAAAAAAAGGAGGAAAAAAGTGGTTTGAGCACTGGGTGTCCCAGCTGTGTTTTCCTGCCAGCTTTGCCAAGCTCTGTGCCAAGCTTTTGCCTGCTTCCTAAATCTTACAGAGGAGGGGAAAACAGAGAAAAATCTTGAGGCTGTTGGGGGAAAACATTTGGGGATTCCCAAGTGGGTAAAACCCCAGGACAAGGTCTGGGTGTCTGGGGAAGAGAGGCTGCCTGTGGTGCCTGGGGAAAGCTGCTCTGCTCCCAGGTGGGAGCTGTGTTTTGGGGGATGCTGTGAGGAATGTGAGAAGTTAAACCTCCTCCTCAGGAGGGGCTGCCCTTCCTGCAGGCTCCCTGGAGCGCAGATGGTGCCACGGTTGGGTTTTGTGTGTGAGATTGGCAGCGGCTTCTGCCAGGCTGCTTGGGAAAGGGGAGGCTGCTCTTCCCAGGGATAATTCTGGGCTCACTGATGGCTCTTCCCCTCCCCAGGTGCGCAAGCACATCAACGACCTCTATGAAGACCTGAGAGATGGCCACAACCTCATCTCCCTCCTGGAAGTGCTGTCGGGAGTGAAGCTGGTGAGTTGCCAGGGCTGGGCAGGGATTCTGGAGACCACCCCCAAACCCTCTCCATCCTCTCCCTGCTCCCCTTCACCCCCAGCCATCTTTTCTGGTTTTGGTTTCAAGTGTCTGTCATTGTTTCTTTTATTGTTATTATTATTATAATTATTATTAATATAGTTATTTACTATTATATTTATCACTGCATTTTTTATTGATTTATTTTTACTCAAACCCCTGTTCCCCAGGCTGGTCTCTCACCTGATTATGGTGACTTTCAGGGAGCTTTTTCCCTCTTCTTGCCAAGTTTTACACACCTTCACCTCCCAGATGCAGCTCCATGTTTGAAATCATGGATAACAGCAGAATTTGGCCAAAAGCTGCTTCTCTGGCAGCGTGCCCAGCAGTTCATCTCAGATGTGACACTCCTGCCCCCTGCTCAGCTCCTGGGTTTGTAGCAGTCATTGGTGCAAACCTCTTCCTGCTCCTGGAGCATCGTAGAGTTCCCCCTCCTTCGTCCTCCTCCTCCTCTTCCCTCTCTGACTGACACATTCCCTCAGCTCCGGGAAGATCCCGATTGTCGTAGCACAGCAGCAATTATTTTAGTTCTCCCCCAAAAATAGCATCTGGGCAAAGATCTCCTACGTCCCTCCGTACCCTCCGGAGACGCCAAATCCGTTTTTGTGGGGGCTGAAAACTTGGATCGCGCTGCTTGTGATCCAGACAGCTTCCTGCTCTTCAGCTTCCAAAATCAGGAGGAAATCCCAGTGCCGGAGCCCGGGCTGTGCCGGAGACCCAGCCACCTTCACCCCCTTTTTTTTGTTGTTTTTATTTTGTGTTTCTCCTCGCGCCTGGGTGTCGCATTTTGGTTTCCATTCTGTGTCCCCGCCGTGCCACCCTCCCGCCCTCCTTAGCCCGTAGAGCCGCCAGCTCAGCGGAGCCTTCGCCTGGTGACAGCACCGGCCTGGTGCCGTGCGAGCAGCGAGGAGGAGGAAGATGATGATGATGAAGAAGTAGGTCGAGCCTGCCCCGGCCGCAGCATCTCCCTGGCAGTGCCGCCAGATCATCCAGTGCCATCCCAGCGCTCCCTTCCCCGCGGGGTTTGGGATAAAACCCACCCCGGGTGCCCTGCAGGAGCTGTGGCAGTGGGGATGTGCCTCGTTCCAGGGCTGTGTGCCCGGCAGCTGGATCATCTGTGCGTGCACGGCGGGGTCAGCCCGCAGGCGGGGCACGCCACAGTGTGACAGCATGTGTCCCCTCCACGGGGGAGGGAGGGGACAGCCACGGGGCCTGCACCACCTGGCACTGCATGGACAGGCTCTGGGCACAGGCACCTTCTGGGATCCTGCATGGGAGTGGGGGTGGGAGCGAGCACAGCACAGCCCCAGGTGAGGGTCAGACCCCCAAAACGTGCCCAGGTGCGTTTCTCAGCCCCTGTGCTCGGGGTGACGATGCCCTTGTGCAGTGTTGCCTCCCTGGAGCGGTGCAGGAGGAGCTGGGGCTGTAGCACCTTCCTGATGGTCCCCTGGAGATGTTCCCCTTGCAGGGACAGCTCTTCCCTTCAGGCTGGGAAAGGAAGGTGACTCGGAGCATTTGGGGCATCGCAACAGTTCAGAACACAGTTGTGGGGTGTGTCCCCCCACCAAGGTTGGAATTAGATGGTCTTTAAGGTCCTTTCCAACCCCAACCTCCTGTGATTCCGTGAATATTCCTCATATGGAAGCTGGGATTGGGTTTTGGGTGTCGATGCTCCCGCTCCTGCTGATGCAGAGCTGACCCAGCATCCCATCTCCTTTCCCCGGCCGTGGCTCAGGATACCTCTGGAAATCCCTCACCTTCAGCAGCGATGGGCAAGGCCCAGGGTGTCTCCTGTGCCCTTTCCCAAGGGATTCAGAGGTACCTGGAGCAGCAGCCCCTGCCCGTGTGCAGGAGGAGCTGGAGGGGCTGGAGCTGAGGTTGGGGCTCCTCTGCCATCAGTGGGGACCTGCAGTGGGTCCCTGCCTGAGTCCCCATGTCCTGCCTCTGCTTCCACCTGGACAAATCAGACTCTGTACCTGAGTCCATCTCTTTGCTGAGGCCTCTTCCCAGCTTGCCTGGCTGTCCGTGAGCTGGGCAAGATCCTGCCCTGGGATCTCAGAGGCTGAGCCAGGCCTGGACACAGACCCTCAGGGCACCAGCAGAGGTCTGGATCTCAGGATCTTCCCACCTTCCATCTCCAAGCAGGGCATTTTAACCTTCTTCCAGCAGGACTGTGCACAGCAGTGACCATATTTACTCCCAGAACAAGGCAGAGCAGGATGTGTGGGGGCACAGGGGGTCACAGCAGCACGCTGACAGCTCCCAGGGGGGTCACTGTGCATGTGGGGTGCTGCCAGCCCAGCCCCATGAGCCTGACCTAAAACTGCTGCCTGTCTCTTGCAGCCACGTGAGAAGGGGCGGATGCGCTTCCACCGCCTGCAGAACGTGCAGATTGCCCTGGATTTCCTGAAGCAGCGACAGGTAAGGGCTGATAAAAGCTCATCCAGCAGAGCTGGGTGGGTTTGTGGGTTCTTTCTCTTGTCTGAGGCTTTGGAAGGAGTCGAGAAGCAGCGTCAGCC
Organism: Corvus kubaryi; assembly: GCF_017639235.1. Taxonomy (NCBI): domain Eukaryota; kingdom Metazoa; phylum Chordata; class Aves; order Passeriformes; family Corvidae; genus Corvus; species Corvus kubaryi. Next base: position 1,559,325 of record NW_024582087.1, on the reverse strand, counting down.
TGTGCTGGGGTGTGCCTGTCTCTGTGCTGCTGGTTGAGGATGGCTTTCAGGTGGCTTTTCCCTGTGGGTGTTGTGCCTCTGAAAACCACCCCGGCGCACAAAAACTGCTGTGAAAAAGGGACCAGACCCCTGCTCTGAGAGGGGGGTGGTCAATGTCACTTTTGCACCCCAAAAGCCTCCCCTGGGGCTCCCCGGCAGGTCCTGGCTGTGGGGATGGGTGGCTGTGGCACAGCTCCCAGCTTTTGGGGAGGTGTGGCAGCTGGCTCTGCCTTGACCTCGGGGGGGGTCACTGGGGGTGCCTCAGTGTGGTATCACCTCTCTGGATATCAGCATGGACTTGTTATCCCTCAGTTTTTGGAGGACGGGCTCCCTCCTCCAGGCTTTTGGGAGCTGCTGGCCCCTCAGTGCAGATCCTGCCCGGAGCAATGGGATGCATCCCGAGACTTGTTGGCTCTGCAGGTGGAACCCCCGCAGCCCCGGGTGTCCTGTTCTGCCTGTTGGGCCAGGTCTCCCCAGCGTGATGCTCCCAGATATGCCAGGGTGATGATGATGATAAATGGGACCAGCTCATGCTGAAGCAGAGACTTTTCTCCCTCGCTGATGGCCTGAGGGCACGGAATAAATTGGAGCACATTCCCTACTCCAGGGAGGGCGAGCTGCTTCCAGCCCTCCTCCTCCTCCTCCTCCTCCTCCTCCCTGCTCCTTGATAGAGACATTTTGCCAAGGGCTCTTGGGAACTTGTTTCTCCACTTGGATGAAGCAGCTTTTTCCTTTGAAGTGTGATGGCCTGGTGGCCTCGCTGGGGTGTCTTACCCCAGACACTCCTGCCAGGGAATGATCCGTGGAGCGGTGGGGAGCGGGGAGAAGATTGAGGGTGTTGCTGCCTTCGTTAGGGCTGATTGATCAGAGCTTGGTTTTGAGCCCAGGCTGGAGTTAAAGCTTGGTCATCCCTCTTTTTCCCCACTCTCTGTGGTTCTGTAGCTGCTCAATTATGCACCAGTGCTCCAGGGATGCTGCTCTGTGAGCTGAAGTAAAGCCATTAAGTGCTGGGAAAGCACTTCTGGATGGAGAGTGCTGGAAACATGGAAAAATCCTCCCCGAGCCAGGAGATGAGGTGGCCTCGCTGCCTCTTTGGGAAGCACTGGGATCTCCCTGTGTGCCTGCTCCTCACCGGAGCACCTGGGGTGGCCCTGGGGACCTCTCCGGGGGAGGCCGATGGGAAACTTCAACCCTGTTGCCTTTTTTCCAGGTGAAACTGGTGAATATACGCAACGATGACATCACAGATGGCAACCCCAAGCTCACCCTGGGCCTCATCTGGACCATCATCCTCCACTTCCAGGTAGGACATGGAATCTTCTTGCTGGAGGATGCGGGGCAGGCGTAGGGAGCGCGTTGTCTCTCCGGGGCGGTGGAATCCATGGTTTCTGCATTTTTCCATGGTGATGTCGGCACATGGATGGGCCTGGAGGTTCATGGCAGTGTCATGGAGACTGTGTTGGGAGAACAGCAGTGCCCTCCCCTCGTCATTTGCATAACGAAATCGTTAATGACGGGTTGTGTGCCGTGGCCTCCCGGGGTTGTTGGCCGTGGCTGTTTGCTCAGCTGGAGTCTCTGGAGGAGAAGAGCAAATTTGGAAGGGGCCATGGGCTGTTACCCCGAGGCACTCCCGGCCCTTTGGGTGGTCGGTGCAGCCACAGCACTTTTCCATTAGATGGGATGGGATGGGATGGGATGGGATGGGATGGGATGGGTCAGCTGAGTGACAGCACAGGGGCTGGGAGAAACACCCTGACCTGGGGCTGTCTCCAGCAATTGTGTGCTGGAGATGCTCTTGGAAAAGCAAGTTTTGGGTCTTTAACAGCCTCAAATTATCCGGTTGTAGCTCTGATGGCTTCGGGGGGATGACGTGTGGCCACCAGTGAGTTGGCGAGTGGGGTTTGTTGGGTAGGGCTGGTGTCAGCAGCTCGTCAGCTCTGTGGGACTGAGCCTGTGGGATCTGCTGGATCCCTGCTGGATCCCTACTGGATCCCTGCTGGCACCTTCCAGGCAGGACTAGTGCTGGCTTTGAGACTCTTGAGGAAGATTGCACTGGAAGATTGCATTTTTTGGAGGATGGGCAGTGCCTCAGGCAGAGGCTTTTGGGGGCAGCCTGGGGCTGAGCTGAGTGTGAGGCTGCTGACGAGGCTCTCCCAGGCTTTGGCCCTGGGAAGCAGCCGGGGTCAGGCGGGCTCTGGATGCTGATGAGTCACCGTCATCTCCGGTGGGGCCCTGCCTGTGGCATCTCGTCCCTGCTGTCCTCGGGGTCACCCAGCCCTGGTGCATCTTCTGTTGCAGGACAGGGACACCAGGACAGGGACACTGGGTCCCCTCTGTGCCTGGCTGGGAGGGGACGCTGCCCTGCTGCCGTGGGGGACGGGGGGGTGACACGGGAGCCGGGCTGGTGCCGGTGAGCCTGCGCGTCCCCCTCCCGCTGCGCTAACGGGATTTTTTCTGGGGTTGTAGCTCCATTGTGAACCTCTTAATCTCCCGTGTCCCAGTGCCGCTGCCTGGGGGCGGGCAGCTAGGAGAGCCCCGGGAGAGGTTTGGGGTGGGATGGTGCCGGTGTGGAGCTCAGGGAGCTGGCATGGTGATGATGAGGGGGGTGCTCCGGTGTCCTGGGGGCTTTTCCCTGTGCCGTGGGAGCTCTTGTGGTCACTGGTTTCCCTTAGTCATTTTCTGGATTGCTCCCTGTTGAGTGTTTCCTCGTTGAGTGTTTCCCTTGTTGTTTCCCTGCTTCCTGGGGCTGAGCTCAGTCCCCCCATCTTTATGCCCTCTGCTCCCCATTTTTTGTCTCACCCCTACTTTTGGTGCGTGTCACCCTGCCCTGGGTCCCTCTGAGCTGGCAGGCGGGGTTGGGATGCTCCATGCTCCTCAAATCCCTGCCCTGGGTGGCGTTTGGGGCAGGAGCCACCGGAGAGAGGCAGGACTGGGACTGGGATTGGGACTGGGATGGGATGGGGTGGGATGGGCAGCATCACGCTCCCGTTCCTATTGGGACCCTCCGACTGAAGCGATGCCGGGTCCCCCCCCGGGCACCTCGAGCTGCCCCTCTCTGCCCCAAACTGGGTGAGCCTGGCAGCAGTGTGGGCACGTGAGCTGGGCTTTTGGGGCTCCCGGAATTAAGAATTAAGAAGCAAACCTCCCGAACTGGAGAGCAGCAGCCCTGCGGAGCCGGCTGCCGTGCATGCAGAGTCACTCTGACTCCTCCCTGCTTTTTTTTTTTTCCCCCATTTCTCTCCCACCCCTTCCTTTATTCTACCTTTGCCAACCTTCCTTAGGTTTTGTGTTTTCTCCCCCTCTTCCCCACCCTCTCCCACTCCCCTCCTCGCTCCGCTGCCTGATTCCTGCTCCCTGTTTGTGTTGGCAAGGGCCGTGCTCCAATTACCTCATATTTGGAGAGAAGGACGCCGCAGCCAATCCCCGCTCCCTCTGCTTTTAGGTCAAGTGATTTCTGAACTGCAGTGAGATGCTTTGAATTTGTCTTCTCGCAGCGCCCAGGCTGTAAGATGGCTGTCTGGAGCGGCGGCGGTGGCGGCAGGGCTGGCGGGAGGGGACGGCGACAAGGGGCAGTCCGCGGAGCGCTGCGCGCCGGGCGTTTGATCCGATGAAGCCCGGGTTGGGATTTATTCGGGAGCCGGCGACTCGCTCAGCTGCGTTCCTGCCGGCACCGAGCAGGAGGAGATGGGGAATTCGCTGGGCTGCGTTAAAGAGCAGAAGGAAAAAGCTGTGGGCAAGGCACCGCTGTCTCCCAAAAAGAGAGTCCGCTTCAAACGGAGGCGGAGAGGGAAGAGGAGAGCGATGCCGGAGGCAGCCCCGCAGGAGGAGCCGCCGGCGCTGGAGGTGGCCGAGGATGAGGAGGCGCCGAAGTCGAAGGCAGCCCCTGGGCAGGAGGGAGGAGAGGAGCCCTCCGGCAGCCGGCCCCGCGGCGGGGACCCCGAGCCGGCGGCGCTGCACGCCGGGATCATCGTGCAGGTGAAGGAGCGCTTCCAGGGGGAGGTGCAGAAAGCTCGCCTGGTGCTGGAGCCGCAGCGGCCGGGTGTGGCGGGAGCTGCCCGGGAGGAAGGCACCACCGTCATCGCCCGCCTGCTGGAGAACCCGGCCGAGAAGGACTGCGAGAAGGCGGTCAGCCGGCTGGTCGAGCTGCAGAGGAGCGGCAGCTGCCGGGCCGTGCTGCTGCCCCTGCGTGCGGGGACCGATGGCCCTGCGGGGGGACTCCTGTCCGTGTCCGGCGAGGAGCCAGCGCCGAGCCGGGAGCCGGAGGCCAGCAGCGCCCTGGATGCCTGGGGGAAAGGAGGCAGCGATGATCCCAGCTCCAGCGCCGCATGGACCTGCTCGTCCGCAGCAGAGCCGGGCACCGTGTCCGAGCTGTCTACGCCGTCCCCCATGGTGGATCAGCTGGAAAACCCCAGCGTGGGGAGAAGCTCAGGGTTGCCGTCGTCCCGGGCCGGGGAGGGAGATGGTCACGGACTGCCGGCTTCCCGCAGCCCGTCCTCCTTCAGCGGGCGCAGCGGCAGCGCGGCCCGGAGCTCCTCGGGGTACGGCAGCGACCGGCCGGCCAAGGGCACAGGAGCTGGTGGGACCACGGTGTCACCCTCTGATGGTGGCCTCAGGCTCGCTGTGGAGGGCCGGGCTTGGAGGGGGAGCTCGGGGACAGCCGGAGCAATGGTCAGTGTGTGCGTGTGCCCTCGCCCCCTTTCCGGAGCGGGGTGGGGGGACCTGGCTCAGTGCACCCCCAGATCCTGGTGGCCCCTGGGCACAGTCATTTCGGCAAGGGGCAACCTCATGCTGGGTGGCAGGATGCTGGGGCAGAGAGCTCCTGAAGTCTTTTCTCCTCCAGCATCTCCACTGGGAAAGTATCCCTTGGGGACCGACCTGTCCTGTCCTCTGCTCCTGGCACGGGCGGGCTGAGAGTGCCAGTCGCTGGATCCAGTGGGTGCGGCTGGCGGCTGCTGTCACCAGTGGCACACGTGCCCTCAGGGCTGCTGGCTCGGCTGTGAGTTTGGGGTGTCCCTTTCCTGCTGCCCGTGCAGGATGAATGGCAGCGGGATGAACGTGGAGATGTGGGGGCTCTGCCTGCTCCGAGGGGTCTCCGAGAGGAACAGGAGGGGATGATTCTGTGTTTTGGGGCCTGTTGCTGTTTGGTGGTCACTCTTCTAGGGGTGACAGTGTGGGCAAAGGAGCCCTTGGTTCTGGCCGGGCTCTGAGTGCCCCAGGACAAGCGCGTGGTTCGAGGGGCTGTGGCCCCCGATACCTTTGCCAGGTTGGGATCAGTGTCACAGCCACCATGTGGCCTTCACCATCCTGCCACCAGTTGCTCGATGCATGAAGCTGGTGCTGGAAGGGTTTGGCCCCAGGTCCTGTGAGCTTCCTCTTTCTTTTCTTGCGGGTGCCTCCCTAAATCTTTGTCCTGTCACAGACACGTGAAGAAAGGAGGGTGGAGCTGGTGCCGCACCCTGCACCTTTGTAAGTGCATCTCCAGGAGAGTTTCCTTCAAGGATGCTCTCAGGGAAGAGGCCCAGTGGTTGGAGAACCCCAGTGCTGTGTCAGTGATTAAAAATAAATGATTTATCAGAGCTGGGTGCTGTGAGGTGCTCCTGGATGGGCAGCCACGCTGGAGAGTCTGGGTGGGGCACAGCCGGTGGGTGGGTTCACAGAAGGGTTCATTCTGCTCTTCGTTAAGAGCCATCAGGTAATTAATAAAGGGGTGCTGAGCAGAGGGACGTTTGTGGGTCCCTCTCTGCTCCCTGCAGGCGTGGAGGGTCCCATCCTGCATCCTGCTGCTCACCCCTCTCATTGTCCCATCCATCCCGGCTCTGCCACCAGGTGCTGGCTCCCGACATCCCTGGGGAAAGGCAGCCCCGGGGCTGGAGGAGTTAAAGGCAGCTCCGGCAGTGTGGCAGCAGCTGACAAAGAGCAGTTTCATGTGTGATGAGCGTATCAGGCTGGAGAGGGAGGTGAGCTGCAGCATACCAATGACACCGGCAGCATCCGCCCCGCTGGCGGGAGACACGGATAATCCCGCAGGTCCCTGTCTCCTGCCTGCGAAGAGATGTCAGACAGCTGGGACCTGTGCGATGCCAGCACCCATCTGGGTGTGTTTTGGGGAGGAAGAAAGCAGCTGGGTGTTTTCAGGGCGGCGGGCAGGGCTGGCTCCTGGCACACCTTCTCCCCGCAGTGCCGGGAGGAGGAATCCGGGGAGCCTGCGTTGCTTTTCCGCGGGCACCCCGGAGAATCCGAGCAGCTCCCATCCTCCCCTTTGTCCGCCTCTTAATTAAGGGGAGGTAATTGTGCTAAGTGGGGAGCTGGAGAGGGGAGGGCGAGAAGGAAGCCGTGCCAATCAGGAATATGCTGGCATGCGGGGACATGTGCGTGGTGTCACGTGCCAGTCTGGGATTCGCAGCCAGCCCTGTCTGAGGGGTCCGTGACTGTCGCTGTCTTTTGTTGGGAATTGGGTCACAGCACCCCTGCCACCAGCACCCCCTGGCACCAGCGAGGCAGAAGGGGGGATGTCACATCCTTGTCCCCATCCTTCCCTTTTCCCCTGACATGGAGCTGCTCCATGGCTGGAGGACAGGGAGAGATCTCCTCTCCAAGCGCTGTTTCCTGCTTCTAAAGTTGGCATTTTTCACATCAGGATGCTCCGGGTGGAGCTCCCCTGCCACACCTGCAGCCCCAGCAAGGGATACTGGTGGTGGTCCCTTCTCACTGCCCACCCTGGGTGCTGCTGGGTGGGAGTGACCATTCCTGTGGGAGCCTCGGGTGTCTGAGCGTGCTGGGGCTCCTTGTGGTGGGTGCTGGGTACAGGAGGGTGCACGGTGTGTTCGGAGCGGGCAGAGGCAGGAAGGGACCTGCCTGGAGCCTCTCCTCTCCAGGACATTGTGTTCCCAGTGAGGTGTGTCCCTGTCTGGCGGGGACAGGGATAGTGCGGAGGGAGCGGCTCCGGCGGTTGTTGGAAGCTGGGGTTTGGTGTGTGGCCAAGCAGCACCTGGTGCCCCTGTGAGCTGGGGTTGGCAAAGCTGGCTCTGCCTGCTTGGGTCTCCAGCCTGCCCAAACCACATCACCCCAGTGTTCTCCTGCAGCTCCAGTGACCCCATTCCCAAGTTTCTCAGCTCCCCTCTCCCCAGTGGTGACCACGAGTTTCCTCCTGCCCTTTCTGGTAGCCAGGTGTGGGGCAAACTCGTAGAAACTGGATGTGCCTGGTGGAGCTTTCCTTGCTCCTGCATCCTCCCATGGCTGTGCTGCTTCCTTGCAGATCTCCGACATCTACATCAGCGGGGAGCTGGGGGATATGTCAGCCAAGGAGAAGCTGCTGCTGTGGACACAGAAGGTGACAGCAGGTTACATCGGGGTGAAGTGCACCAACTTCTCCTCGTGCTGGAGCGATGGCAAGATGTTCAACGCCCTCATCCACAGATACAGGTAGGCAGGAAGGAGCAGTGGGGAGGGATGAGGATCTCCTGAAAGTCCCTGCCCACCACTGCAGTCAGTGACAGGCTGGAGTGCTTGGAGATGTGGGTGAGGCCGGCAGGGAGCAGTGACTTTTTTACCTGGAATTATCTCTTCTGCCAGGTGGCTGTGCTGGGGGGGGAAGGCTCAGAATGAGCAAAAAATACATCAGGCTGCAGGAAAAAAACATCTTAATGTGGCTGGGGAGAGAGGCAGGAGAGGAAAGCTTTTAAACTGCTGAGTGCTGCGGTGGCTACGTGTCAGTGCTGCCCTTTCGCTCTCCATGAGCAGCAGCACTTCCATCCTTTCATCCAGGCATCTCAGAGGTCTCCCAAGCAGCAGTTAAACCTCTCATGGTTCCTTCTTCCTCAGCTGGGACCAAGAGGTTTTCCTTTGCAGCCTGAACCCTGTTCCCAAACAGGATGAGCCAGGGAGGTCCTGCAGCCCAGGTCCCCTTGGAGAGCCTGGGACAGGGGCTCAGACCAACCCTCAGAGCCACCCGTGGCAACGATGCCCATCCAGGATGCTCTGCCCTGGGCACCTGGTGCTGATTGTGACTCTGGGGTGTGTCTTGCAGGCCAGATCTGGTGGACATGGAGAGGGTGCAGATCCAGAGTAACCGGGAGAACCTGGAGCAGGCCTTCGAGATCGCCGAGCGCCTGGGGGTCACACGGCTGCTGGACGCCGAAGGTGAGTGGCCAGGGCATGTGACCAGCACAGGGAGATGCCAGCCTCTCTTCCCACTCCCTTTCCTCACTGCCTTTCTGCTTTGCTCTTGCCAGACGTGGACGTCCCCTCTCCGGATGAGAAGTCCGTGATAACTTACGTGTCTTCGATCTACGATGCCTTTCCCAAAGTCCCCGAGGGAGGAGAAGGGATCAGCGCCATCGTAAGCACTGCTGCAGGCTGGGAGGCTGGGACAGCCGTTTAGGAGGCAGCTGGGGGTCGTGGAAAGGCTTTGGGGAAGGGTCTGTTCCCTGTGGAAGAGGGCTGAGGAGGGGGAAGAGGCTGAGGGGGAGGAAGGAGCATCCCCCTTATGGTGTCTGCCCTGTGACCTGCTGGGTGTCCGTAAGGCCACGGCGCTGTCCAGGCTCTGCAGGAAAAAACTGAGCTTCCAGAGAGCTTCCAGGAGGATCCTCCTCCTTTCCTCCTTCCTGTTGCTGGGATGGCATCACAGCAGGGAGGCCCTGGCGCACGATCCACCCCGTAGCTTGTCCGTGGTACCTCAGTTCCCTCCGTGCTCTCCCTTATCCTCACGGAGATTTGCCCACCAGCAAAGACACTCTCGCCCCGCAGGAGGTGGATTCGAGGTGGCTGGAATACCAGACCCGTGTGGAGTCCCTCATCTCGTGGATCAAGCAGCACACAATACTCATGTCAGACAAATCCTTCCCCCAGAACCCTGTAGAGCTAAAGGTAGGTCCTGGACAGCGTCCACCCGCAGTGTCCCCTGTGCCCAGCGCCGAGGGATGGGTGGTGGCATTCCCCAGGGTGGTTCCTGAGCAGCCTTTCTCATCGCAGGCACTTTATAACCAGTACATACACTTCAAAGAAACTGAAATCCCAGCGAAGGAGCAGGAAAAAGGACAGATAGAGGAGCTCTACAAACTGCTAGAGGTAAGGATCACCATAGCTGCCGGGAGGCTGGTAGGGGGGAATGTTGTGCTTTTTTAGCAAGACGAAACTGTGCTCGGTTCAGGTTTATTTTGGAATGAAGAAGTGGGAATAACCCTCAGGATTGTGAGGCAGCGAGCAGGACGCTGCGGGAGCGGAAGCAGAGCCCCTCTTCCCTCGCTGTAATCCCCAGCCAGCTCAAGGGAGAGGTGGGAAATACCAACCTGCTGATGTTTCCCCCAGGTATGGATTGAATTTGGACGCATCAAGTTGCCCCAGGGCTACCACCCCAACGATGTGGAGGAGGAGTGGGGCAAGCTCATCATCGAGATGCTGGAGCGCGAGAAGCTCCTGCGGCCGGCGGTGGAGAGGTCAGTGCTGTGCCCGTGGCAGGGACATCCCCTGCTTCTTCCTCTGGCCACAGGGACATCCAAAGCCCCACTCTCATCTCCCTCTGTCATTCCAGGCTGGAATTGCTGCTACAAATCGCTAACAAAATCCAGAATGGTGCTCTGAGCTGTGAAGAAAAGCTCACCCTGGCGAAGAACACGCTGCAGGCTGTGAGTGCGGGCTGGTGTTTCCCCCTCCTGATTTCATTGATTTATTTGTTTTCCTGCTCTTCTTTTGGACCCATCTCCTCCCCTCTCTTCTGCCTGGGCTGGTGGGTTCCCCTGGGCAGTTTTCCTTTCTCTTCTGCCCTTCAGCCTATCCCAGAGGTGCTGGTGGATACTTGGTGATCCACGGATCAACTTGGGGACGGGGGGATGGGGAATAGTTTTGTTCTCTGGGAATACAGCAAGTGGGGCTGGACATCGGCAGAGGTGCTGGTGCAGAGGAGCGCAGCACTTCTGGGAAAGTTTGTTGGATAATTTTTGTTGTATAACGAGGTTTAAAAAACCCCAAATCTATTTTATTTGCCTGGCGGAAAGGACTCAGTGGCAGAGCCTGGGTAGGGAGCAGGTTTCTGAAGAGGTTTTCTTTGTTATGGGAGAAAGAGATGTTGGTTGAAAGGGCTGGGAGCTAAAAATGGTGATCCCATCTATCCCTGGAAGCTTTCAGTTCATCTCCACAAGTTCTCCTAAAGGGGTTGTCCTGGGTGGGGTGTGGGGGGATGGATTCGTGTTCTGCCCCAGTTAAGCTTGTGCATCAAAAGGCATTTCCAGTCTCCAAGCTGGGCTGCTGTGGTGTTCTCCCTGCCCCTCCTGGGCTGAAGGGACCCGGCCCTGAGTGTCCCTTGTCCCCTCAGGACGCTGCTCACCTGGAGTCGGGGCAGCCGGTGCAGTACGAGTCCGACGTGGTCGTGTACCTGCAGGAGTGCGAGGGGCTCCTCCGCCAGCTGCAGGTGGACGTGCAGATCCTCCGGGATGAGAACTACTACCAGCTGGAGGAGCTGGTGTTCAGGTGACCACGGAGAAGCTTCCTCAGGGGCTGCACGTCTGCTCTGTTTGGGGGAAGGCTCCTTATCCACTCCTTGCTTGCTTCCCCAGGATCATGAGGCTGCAGGACGAGCTGGTGACGCTGAGGCTGGAGTGCACCAACCTGTACAGGAAAGGCCACTTCTCCACCCTGGAGCTGGCGCCCACGTCTACGCTGAGCACGACGCACTTGAAGGGTGAGCCACTGACCAAGGGGCTCCACACCTCCTCGGCCTCCTGGTTCCGGAAGCCGATGACCAGGACAGAGCTGGTGGCCATCTCCTCCTCCGAAGATGAAGGCAGTCTCCGCTTCGTCTACGAGCTGCTGGCCTGGGTGGAGGAGATGCAGGTGAGTGCTGGGCTCTGCCTCTGCTCTGACTGATGTGGGAAGCTGCCCTGGGCCTTTTCCTGCCTTTATCTGTGAGCAGCTGCTTTGATGGTTTGTAGTTTTTGGAGATCTGAGGCTTCTGTCTGGAGCTGGGTTTTCTCTCTTGTGGTCCTGCTGGCCAGTGGGGATCAGGGGAGCCTTTCAGAGCTGGAAGCAGATCTGTGCTGATGCAGTCACTTGGTCTTATGTGCGTGGGAAGCTTGCGTAGGCTGGCCCAGCAATTCTCAGTGTTGAAGCACTGGCTTAGGATCTTTTCCCAGGACTGGGAGGTGTTTGTTCCCTCTGGGGTGACCTGGGGGGATTCCTGGTGTCCTTCTGAGAGCAGAATGAGCAGTGCTGACCTGAGCCTCTCGGTTTCAGATGAGACTGGAGCGGGCGGAGTGGGGCACTGACCTGCCGAGCGTGGAATCCCAGCTGGAGACCCAGAGGTACATCCACGCCAGCGTGGAGGACCTGGGCTCCAGCGTGAAGGAGGCCAGGATGTACGAGGTACAGTGGGGGACATCGGGCATGGCCCCACACGGGGGGCTGAGGGCATTGGGACCAGCTCTTGTGGGTCACATTCCTGGGACAGAGGTGATTTTTAAAGATGGAGCTTCTGAGTTGATGCAGCGCTGCCCTGAGCCATCCTCTCCACCTCCTCTTCCTCATGCAGAGCTGTGGGGAAAGATTTGGGGTTGGGGTATGGAGTGATGCTGTCCTGTGTGGGGTAATGGCAGCGTTTCTCATCCCTCAGGGGAAGATGTCTCCGAATTTCCGCACGAGCTACACGGAGACGCTGGGCAAGCTGGAGACGCAGTACTGCAAACTGATGGTGAGTGGGCTCCCAGCGCTGCCCAGGGAGCCTGGGCTCCATCCCTGCTCCAGGGCTGCGGAGAGGGGGAGAAACCCATCCGCTACAGAGCAGGGAAGGAGGAATAATAAATAATTCCTTGTGTCCAGGAAACCTCGAGCTTCCGGCTGAGGCACCTCCAGAGCTTGCACGGATTCGTGTCCCGCGCCACTGCCGAGCTGATCTGGCTGAATGAGAAGGAGGAGGAGGAGCTGGCCTACGACTGGAGTGACAACAACCCCAACATTGCAGCCAAGAAGAATTACTTCTCAGTGAGTGCTGGGAGGGCTTTTGATCCGCTGTGGAACCCTCAGCTCCCAGCAGACCCGAATTCCCCAGGCTGGATGCTCCCTCCCAGCTCGCTGAGCTTGTTGCTCCTGAAGGGAGCTGATGGAAGCTCTCCCCAGAGCAGAACGTGGAATGAAAGTGTGTGTTCAATTGAATTGCAATCAAAAAGGCATCAAAAGATGTATTTTTAGCATTATTTTGGAGCTCAAGGCGTCTTGAGCTAGCGGGGGTGAGGGGGGCAAGTCTGAGCCGAGGAGGAAGATGAATCCCTCTTTAAAGCAGTATAAATAAATTCCCATCTTTCCACAATCACACTGTCTGGAGCTGAAGAGGTCCCTGGGCAGGTTTCCAGTGCCTGTTTGGCACACAGGAGGCAGATTCCCATTGGGAACGGGGCTGCAGTGCCGTCCTGGATTCCCTGGGATCCGCTGGCATTTCCTGTAGAACTTCCACGCTGGACACATGGTGTGAGCGAGCTCCTGGAGCTGAGGTTTGGACTTTGCCTGTGTCCCTCCTGCAGGAGCTGACAGCAGAGCTGGAAGAGAAGCAGGACGTCTTCCACTCCCTCCAGGACACAGCTGAGCTGCTCTCCCTGGAGAACCACCCGGCCAAGCAAACCGTGGAGGTGAGTGGGAACCTGGGAGAGCCATGGGGTTCCCAAGGATCAGATCACCTCACCTGGAACTGGCAGACTTGCTACCCCACCCCACAGGGCCTGAGGAAGTGTTCTGTGGTGGCAGGACACCAGTGCAGCGGTAGAGCTGTTTTATTTCGGGAATTGGCCGTTCCCAAATAATTCCCACCTCAAATTAAGACACAAGCACACAGAGCACGAGCCTTTCCCACAGCGAGGTGCTCCAGGGAGTGGCCTTGGCTGCCCTGGAGCCATCCAGGCTTCCAGGGACACTGTGGTGGTGAAGCAAAGAGCTGTGGGAACCTTTTCCATGGCGTAAAAGCCAACCTGTTCCTGCCTCTGGTGTCGTGACTGTGTGGGACATGGGGACGCTGACACGGGGTCTGCCATCTCCTGTGTCCAAACCCTCCTGGTTGCAGCCAGATTTTGGTCATTTCTGTCCCTCCCTCCAGCTCCTGTGTCCTTCCTGTGCCCTTCCTGGCTGTGAATGCCCCTTTCCCAGCGCCCTTTTCCGTGTTTTCCACAGGCCTACAGCGCTGCCGTGCACACCCAGTGGCAGTGGATCAAGCAGCTCTGCCTGTGCGTGGAGCAGCACGTCAAGGAGAACGCTGCCTATTTCCAGGTATTTGGGACCAAATTCCCTGCATCCCATCTGCTGAATCCTGCCCCGTGATCCCCCTATGCTGCTGTTCTCCTTGGGGGAGAGAGAAGGAGGGATTTGGGCTTTCTCTGGAATATTTGTTAGCTGCTCCCTGGGCATTGCTAGGGCAAACAGGGATCAGCTTCCCTGTGGTTCTGGCCACCCCCGTAGGATGATCCTGCCCTTGCAGCCCTAAAGCCAGAGCAGCATCAGGCGCTGCTGGCTGAGCCTTTGGGGTGCTCCTTACCTGCCCTCAGGCTGCTCAGGGGCGCTTGCCTGGGTTCCTGTGACCCTTTTTGGCTCCGCAGTTCTTCAGCGACGCCCGGGAGTCGGAGACGTACCTGCGGAACCTGCAGGACTCCATCAAAAGGAAATACTCCTGCGACCACAACACGAGCCTGACGCGGCTGGAGGACCTGCTGCAGGACTCCATGGTGGGTTCTCCCACACCCCACCACCCTGCTCCGCTCCAGCAGCGTTGCCTGGGGCACCTCTTGCTTCCCCAGGGGGAACTGGGCTTTTTATCCCCACGGTTTTGGTGGGATGTGGTTGGTTTGCCGCCTCAGGCAGTGATTTGCTTTCCCTCGGAGCTGCTGAGTGGCCATGGGGTGCAGGCTGTGGTGGCCCCAGCTGCGTGGTGTGGCTGGAGTTGGTTGCTGTCATTTAGAGGCCTCTCTGTGCCCTCAGGGTGAGGAGCAGGGTCACAGCCTGACGTGTGGGCTGCTTCTGCCCCAGCCGTGCCCGTCCTGCCATCCTGCTCGAGCCCTGCTGACAAAGGCAGGGCCCGTCGGATGCTCCTGGTGGAGAAATGCCTGCTCTTTATCCAGCCCAAATCCCGTGTTAATCCATCCTGCCGGGTGGGGGAGAGCCAGGGCAGCCTGGCTGTGCCAGGAGCTGATCTCTGAACACGTGGCCTGGCTTAGCTGCAGCAGGGCAGAGCCCGGGCCGTGGCACTGTCACCTTCTTGCCTGATTTGGCCTGAAAAAAACCAACCTAAAAACAACCCCCAAGGAGCAAAGCATCAGCTGGTGTTTGACACCAGGGTCAGGGCAGGATTTGGGCTGTGGGTGAAGCGCTGAGCCGCGGTGGCAGGGTCAGGAGGTGAACAGCGAGTGTGTGGAGGCCGGCGGTCACTGTGCTCTCAGTGCACAGCACAGCTCCCCAGAGTGGCCCCAGTGGCCCTGGGGGTGCCCTCACTGGGGGTGAGGGGTGCATCAGCACTGTCTTCTCTCCTGGAGGCCTGGGGGCACCCCTGTTCTCTCTGTCACGGTCTCGGGGTGGTCCTGGCCTGTCTCCGGCGCTGGCAGGACACGGAGCAGCCAGCCTGGCTCCTGGGGTCTGTGTTTGGGAGCCCTGGAACAGCAGCAGTCTGGCAGGTGCCATCTGGGGTGGGAGAGGCTGTTCTGGGCAGCCAGAGAGTGGCCACAAACCCAGAACTGGGGCAGCTGCTGCCCTGAGCTCAGCTTTATTACTCTTTCTTACCTAATAAGTTAAAGTTCTATTTCTTCCAATCATGCTCCCCGGGGACAGGCACAGGTAGTTTATTTAATCATTTATTCTTTTCTTTTCCTTTTCTTTTTTTAAAAATTATTACAATTTTTTTGTTTTAACCATGAAATTCTCCTGCACTGTCGTAGCACACTAACCAACCCCAGAGTACCGAGCATGAGGGAGAACCTTTTCTGAGATCCCTTTTTTTTTTCCTTTTTGTTTGAAACCTTGGCCACAGCCAGCAACGGGCTGAGCTGTCACTAATCACACGAGCTGCCAGCGTGGTGATCCGCACACGTCTCCACCGCTGAGCTTTGCCAGCAGTCCCCCTGGGTTGGTCCCATCACCAAACCCAGCAGGGATCTGTAGGATTTGGCAGATTTCTCCCCAAAGCCAGAGGCCTGTGCGATCACTCCACCACGAGCCCCTTCTCCTGAGATGTTTTATCCACATAATTCATCGTCTCCCATTCCAGCTGTTGGTTTAAGCACCCCTTCATCCTTTGCTTTAGAGAAGGGAGCATGCTGCCCTGGGCTCTCCTCCAGGCAACCAAATGTCCCCAGCTTTGGGCTGGATGTTGTCCTGCTCTCGGCCCCTCACAGCTCCTGGGACTTTGTTTTGGTGGCTGTTGCGTTCCCTTTCAAAAGAAAACATTTTCTTGTCCTACCAGCCAGAGAGCCAGAGGTGTGCATGTGGCTTTGCAGGGCAGTGGGAGTAGCAGTGACGTCCGTCCTCCCTCCCATCCCATCTCCTGAGCCCTCTCCCCATCCTGCCAGGGCAGCAGGACCCTCCTGATATGTTTGCTCAGCCCTTGCAGGCCAGCACTGGGGTGGGGGGAGAGCTGAGATGCCCGGGAGAGACCTCCCCTCACCATCCTCGAGCAACCCGCCCATCCTCCTTCTCCCTGCCAGGATGAAAAGGAGCAGCTCATCCAGTCCAAGAGCTCCGTGGCCAGCCTGGTGGGACGGTCCAAAACCATCGTCCAGCTGCGGCCCAGGAACCCGGAGCACGCCGTGAAGAGCACCATCCCCATCAAGGCTGTCTGTGACTACCGGCAGATCGAGGTGAGGGCTGGCAGGGCATTTGTGGTGGCACTTGGGAAGGGAAGGCGGGGACGAGGCAGGGGAAGTGACACCCGTGGTGGTTTGGGATGAGCTCCGTAGAGTCTGTCAGTGGAAAGCAGGAGTGGGGAGGCAGAGGGAGGGAAACAGCAGCGCTGTTTTTCCTGGAGCAGATTCCCATGTCTCAGATTCATTCTGGGCAGGAGCTGGAGTCCTTTCCCCTTCCAGGGAGGACGGGCTCCATCAGCCTCAGCCAGATGAGCACGTGGGTGGCAGGCAGCTCCCTTTCACTTCCCCGTCCCTTCCTCTCCGGCACGAGCATGCTGTGCTGCTTGGTGCCATTCCAGGCTGTTGCTTGATTGAAGCAGATCCATCTGGGTATTTTTGGGAGCTGGCTCACCCCCAGGAGAGCGGCTGGCAGCAGGGACAGGCGTGCAGGGCCCACTGCTGGTCTCTGATGGGCTGGGGGTGTCGGTGCTGTCGCAGATCACCATCTGCAGGAACGACGAGTGTGTCCTGGAGGACAATTCCCAGAGGACCAAGTGGAAGGTGATCAGCCCCACGGGGAACGAGGCCATGGTGCCTTCTGTCTGCTTCCTGATCCCCCCGCCCAACAAAGAGGCCATCGAGATGGCCAACAGGTGACTTTGGTGGCAGTCACAGAGAGGTGGGATGGTGGCGTGGGAGGGGAGAGATTTGGGGTGGGAATGGGAAAAGAGTGGGGGATGGAGGAACGAAAGTGATTCGTGGTGGGGAAAGGAATCCCTCGTGGTTCCACAGCTGCAAACTCCATTGCAGCAGCTGCTGCTGTAGCTTGCAAACTGAAAAAATGACAACTGGGGATGAGGGACCCCCCCAGGGATCTCTGGCACTGACCAGCAGGAGCACCACTCCCTGCCAGACTGGGATCACTGGGATTGATGGGCTGCTGTCTGGCAGTGATGGCTGGAGGATTAATGGGGTCAGGGCTGGGTTTGCTGGAAAGATCCAGGGCTGATGGATCCGCTCCTTCCCCTTGCAGGGTGGAACAGCTGTACCAGAAGGTGATGGCTCTCTGGCACCAGCTCCACATGAACACAAAGAGCCTCATCTCCTGGAACTACCTGCGGAAGGACATTGCCCTGGTGCAGAGCTTCAGCATGGAAAAGGTGTGGAGGAACTTTCCTGCCTGGTTCCGGGGTCGTGCTGCTCTCCAGGCTTCTCTGTGTAGCAGAGGAGATAGGAAAACCAGACAGTTCAAGACTGGGGAAGTCAAGGGTCTTTACACCTTGAAAAGGGTCGCAGGTTGCAGCTGTGGGGAACAGCGGGGGAAAAGGGGAACAATTTACACCTCGAAAACTTGAGCTTGGGGGTGCTGTGCGAAAGGATTGCGGCTTTTCCCAATAAAAAGAGCACCAGGAGTTTGCTGCTGCTGAGAGATTGTGGATTGAGCATTTCATCAGGCAGTGAGCACGGCGGGAGGGAGGCAGGAGGCTGATACAGAGGATTTATCTTTCCTCCTCTGAAAACACTCCCCTGGCGAAGGAAGGCGGTTCGGTTGGTGTGCGGGAAGTTGTTCCTGATGTTCGGATGTGCCCTTTTTCCACCTGCAGCTCAGATCCTTGGCTCAAGGGGAGTGTCAGCAAGCCCTGAAGAGCCTCCAGGCCCACTACGAGGATTTCCTGCAGGACAGCCGGGACTCGGAGCTCTTCTCCGTGTCGGACCGGCTACGCCTGGAGGAGGAAGTGGAGTCTTCCAAGGAACACATCCGGCAGCTGCTGGAGTCCATGGAGAACGGTGAGCTTCAAAGGGCCTGATGGTTTAACCAGGAGCTCTGGGAACTCATAAACGAAGGATTTATGGGGCAGCTTCGTGTTCTTCTTCCTGAGCTGGCTGGGTGATGGTATGAGCAGCTGCTCTCCTTATTTCTCCATCCATCCATCCATGCATCCGAGTGTTCAGCCTTTGTCCAGCAGTATTCCTGCAGGGAGCCCTTGGCTTTGCAGCTTCAGCTGAACTGCTGAGTCCTTGTAACCTTGGCAGTGGGCTTAGTCATCGGGATGCATTCCGAGCAAGGAATCCCTCCTGCATTTAGTCTTTGGGAACACACACACAGTGGTGGCACTTGTGAGTCCCTCTAGGACCGAGGACTCTGCTGCGGTTCCCGGTGGCTGGGCTCGTTTCCGGAACGAGATGATTTAATTAACGCGTTTTCCATCCGAGCGGAGATCCCGGTGCCAGCGCAATTCCAGCGGGTCCCGTGTGGGACAGATAATGGCCCGTGGTGCTTGAGCTGCTCTTCTGTGTGTCTCTGACTTGCAGAGGACAAGGATGAGACCGTGGCCAGGACGTACCTGTCCGAGCTGAAGAACATCCGCCTGCGCCTGGAGGAGTGCGAGCAGCGGCTCGTGAGCCGCATCCAGTCCCCGAGCAGCGCCCGGGCAGATGGTGACACCATCCAGGAGAACGCCATCCGCATTGCGGAGCAGGAGGTCAGGCCTGCTGCTGGGAGGTGGGCAGGGGAGGGCCGAGGTGGACACAGGTCCAAAAATAGCTGTGGCTCCTCTGGAGTGAGTGTGTGGGCGAAGGGTGCGGGGTTTGAGGGACTCTCGCTGCGCAGAAAGCAGCAGGAAAACCTCAGCAGGTGGGCTCCCTGCTTCATTTCCTACCAGCTCCTTTGCCAAGGGCAATCCTGCTTTTTCCCTGCCTGTTCGGGCTCTCCTTTCACGTTGTCTCCCTCCCTCCCCAGCGCGTGCAGGAGGATCTGCAGCAGCTGCAGTCGGAGCTCCGGGTTGTGTCCGAGAGGTGCTGCAGCTTCCTGGACAAGGCTCCTGCGGGGCCCAGCACGCCCCACCTGCGTTCAGAGCTGGACTTGGTGGTGAACAAGATGGAGCAGACGCATGGGCTGTCTTCCGTCTACCTGGAGAAGTGAGTCGGGATGTGCCTCTGTTCCCAAATACCCTTTTGAGCATTGCCAGTTCACTAAAGGCCTTACTCTGTGCCTCCAGCACGCCTCGTGCTGGCCGTAACCGAGTCCATCCCCCTGCAGCACATGGTGCAGCCTCCAGTTCTCTGCCACATCTGGGATGTCATCGTGCTGCCTCTGTTTGATTTGCCAGGTTGAAGACGGTTGATATCATCATCCGCAGCACCCAAGGAGCAGAATCCCTGGTCAAAGGCTACGAGGTGAAGCTGAGCCAGGAGGAGGCTGTTCCTGCTGACCTGGCAGCCATTCAGGCTCACAGGACGGCGCTGCAGGTTGGTGCTGTCGTTTTGTCAAGCAGGGTCCTTCCTTTTTTCCTGCCGAATTTGGGCTGTGGGGATGTTTTTCTTGCCTTGATACATGTGAGAGGATTTTGTGCTGCTGGTGTGATACCCCTGATTGCTTTGTAAGTGTAGAGGAGGTGCTGTGGCTTGTGCTCTGTCTGCTTCTGTACGACAGGGCCTGAACCAACCTGACCTGGGAGCATGGTCCCCTTCATTCCACACCTCCTATAACCCCCCAGTTCTTTGCACATTAAGGACAGTGGGAAAATAAACCCATTAACCCCTTCCCAGCTTTGCCAGCTCCGGGCAGGAGGACATCTCTGACTTTGGTCCCTTCTGCTTTCGGTGCCACCGACCCGGTGCTGGCTCCTTTTGCAGCAATGGCTCGGGGAGGTGAAGGACAAGGGCTCCGTGTTCTCCACGCTGGAGGAGGAGATGGCGAAGGCGAAGGAGGTGGGGGAGCAGCTGTTCCGGCTGAGGCAGGAGCGCAGCATCGACCTGGAGCGCTTCCAGGAGAAGGGGAGCCAGCTGTGGGATCGCTGGCAGCGAGTGTGTGCCCAGATCGAGACCCGGTGAGGAACCTCCTGCCTCTTCTCCTCAGCTTCAGCTGAGGGTTGGGGTCAGGATTGGTGGTGGTGAAATTCTTTCCGGCTGGGATTCCCTCTGGTGGTGTTTCACCCCCTCTTCTTACCTGTGGTGGTTTTCTCTCAGCCACACGGAGCTGGAGAGCATCCAGGAGGTGCTGAGTGATTACCGGCAGTGCCACAGCGCCCTGATCCAGTGGATCGAGGAGATCACAGCCCAGCAGGAGCTGATGAAGCCCGGCCAGGCGGAGGACAGCCGGGTGCTGTCGGAGCAGCTCAGCCAGCAAACGGTGAGGCAGGACCTCGTGATGTCTCGTTGCTGCAGTGACCGTGTCACTTCTCTTCATCTCTGAGCTTGAAAATATGAAAAGCAGCAGGGAAGAGGCTGCAGGCCTGAGCTGGGTGTCTGGGAAGTGGAGGAACTCTGCTTGACTTGAGGTGCAGATGAGGTCTTGCGTGAAAAATTGGAGAGTGTAAAGATTTTACCCAAAAGCGCAGGGATGTGAACCAGAATTCTGCTCACCCCCTGTGGCTGCTGTCATAGAATCCCAGAAAAGTTGGGTTGGAAGGGGTCTTCAAGATCCTCTTGTTTCAACCCCCCTGCCTTGGGCAGGGACACCTCCCACTGCCCCAGGTTGCTCCAAGCCCCATCCAACCTGGCCTTGAACACTTCCAGGGTTGGGGCATCCACAGCTTCTCTGGGCAACAGCTCAGCCAACCTGTCCTGACAACCATTTTTGCTTTGAATTTCCTTGAAGGCTTTGGCTGCAGAAATTGAGAAAAACCAAGCCAAGCTGGACCAGTGTCAGAAATTCTCCCAGCAATACTCGGCTGCCGTCAAGGTACAGTTCCCCCCCTGCCCCTGGGTAGGGCGGGCTGGGCAGGAGCAGCTCCAGCGGAGTTTGAGGATCTCCACATCTCCCCCCACCTTTGCAGGACTATGAGCTGCAGCTGATGACCTACAGGGCCTTCGTGGAGTCGCAGCAGAAGTCGCCCATGAAGCGCCGGCGGATGCTCTCCTCCTCAGATGCCATCACCCAGGAGGTAGGAACCCACCTAAGCTCGGCAGGGGGAAATTCTGGAGGGGGGTCCTTCGACGTGCCCAGCAAAACCTCTGTGCCCCACAGCAGCCTCTGTGAAATGAGCTCCTTTCTGCTGAACTCTCTTGTATAAATAAAGTTTCCACCCTCGCTGTTTTTTCCAATAGCCAGAGAGGATGGCTTAGTGCCCTAAGCACCAGGTATGCCATACCTAGACTCCTGGGAACCCCTGGGAACCCCTGGGTCAAATCCAGCGGGGTCGGCTCAGCCCTCCAGCCTTGCGAGGTAAATAACCAGAGCACCATGCAGTGTTGCTGTGTGTGCATCTTTGGGATGAGAACCTTTTAGGGACCCGAGGTCCTGTCTGCTCTGTGTGGATATTAAAGATCCCGGTAGCCCTCTGTAAGAGTTGAGCATCCGCCCCAGTGTCCGTGGCCGGAGTGTCCCCTCGCTCCAGTGTCGTGCAGCATGCCTTGTGTGGCCACCACCCTCCCCAGCAGACTTGCTGCGTTCCATTGGTGCCATCCCAGCTCCGCCAGGTGCCCTGGGGGGTTCCCAAGCGAGAGGTGCTGCGTCCGTGTCGTGTTCTGTGAAGGGCGACGCTCCGGATCCGCCAGCAGGGACTGATGCACCCCCTTTTCCCTCTGTTTTCCTCTCTCTCCCTTGGCAGTTCATGGATTTGAGGACTCGTTACACAGCCCTGGTCACGCTGACCACCCAGCACGTGAAGTACATCAGCGACGCGCTGCGGCGCCTGGAGGAGGAGGAGGTGAGGGCGTGGGACACGCTGTTCCCACATTCCCTCCGTCCCTAAGGATGCTGCTCCGTGCTGAGGGCACGTCCTGGGCGCTGCCCCACCTCTGGAGATCCCCTTTGACGTGGTTGTCTTCCTCCTTCCTCCCCTGTTTGCAGAAAGTGGTGGAGGAGGAAAAGCAGGAGCATGTGGACAAGGTGAAGGAGCTCCTGGGCTGGGCCCTGGGCTTGAAGCAGAGTGTGCAGGGCAGGACAGCTGCTGCTGGGAGCAGAGAGCTGGGAGACATCGAGAAATCTATCTCAGAGCAGCAGGTAAAGCAGGAGTGGCACCAGACACTGAGGTTTAACTTCTGCTCTTTTTTCACAGCTGAATTAAGCTGATTTCTTTCTTTCTTTCTTTCCTTCTTTTTGCCAGGCCCTGAATGAGGAGCTGACTGCGAAGAAGGAGCAGGTCTCTGAGGCCATCAAAACTTCCCAAATCTTCCTGGCAAAACACAGCCACAAGTGAGTGTGACCCAGGGAGAGCACAGGGGCTGGAGATGAGATTCCTTAGAGCTGGTGGATCCGTGGGATCCAGTGCCTGACTCCGGTTAAAAACAATGATGAGCTGCACGTGACAGTTGTCTTCTTCATTGTCTGCAATGAGAAATGTTCAACCCATTTATGCTGTGGGACGATATTAATCCTCTTTAATTGAGATGCAGCGCCGTATATTTGGGGATTTGGTTGTTGCAGTGCAGCTCAGCCTTTGCTCGGTTGTCCTGGCAGGTTTTAGCTGAGCTGGGCAAGGAGTAGGGCAGGCAGAAGAAGGGACTCCTGGTGGTTTTGGCCTTTTCCTTCACTAGAAGAACATGGCAGCTCTATGGGGCTGGTTTGGGCAGCATCCTGAGCGATTTCCCCTTCCCCTTGCAGGCTTTCCCAACCGGAAAAGGACCAGATTTCTGCTCAGATTGGTGCTCTGAAGGAAACCTACCAAGCTCTCTGCAGCAACTCCACGGAGCAGCTCCAGCAGCTCCAGAGCCAGCTGGCTCAGGAGACAGAGCACAAGGTACTGCTCCTGCTCAGCCCCGTGGCTGCACAAACGCGTTTCACTCCTCAGGGCGTGGAGAAGATTTCATTTTGTTGTGTGTCTCGTGGCCACTGGCCGCTCACAGCCTCTTACCTGCACGTGGTTGCCCTCCCTTCTCTTCCATCCATGGTCACCCAAAGCATCTGGTGGTTCCTGGAGGCCAAGCAGGAGCTGTTCTCCTGCTGCCTTCTGGCTCGATGGGACAGTTGTCCTTTGGTTTCCGTCTCTGCCCTCTGCGCAAGGGTTGGCTCGTTCATGCTTGGTGAGCAGGGAATCCTGCCCTGGAAATGGTCCCCTTAAGGAAATCTGTGTCCTCTGAGGAGTGTCCTCTCAGGGCTGTAACCTCAGAGGGCTCAGTCCCACAGGCTTGCAGGGATGCAGGGAGGTGGGACTCAAGTGGCCTCGTGGATCTCGGGGCCTGACCAAGGGTTTTTCTCAGCGGTGGCTGAACCAAGCAGCTCTTCCCTGTGGAAGGCAACTGCATTGTCCAGCCCCTCAGCTGAGCTGGGAGACCTTCAGGACCTATTCCCTGTTCATATCCATCCTTGTTCCGCCGGGTAGGGAGGGCTGGAAGCGCATCCCTTATTGCCTCTGTTAGGAGCTGTCGTTCACAGATTTACGTGTGCGTGTTCTCTAAGTGTATATTCATGTGTCAATGGATATTTTTGTGTGTTTGCTTGCTGGCTCCCTGTACCCTGAAGCAGCAGCCCGCTCACATCTGGCTGTGAGACGCAGGTTTTGGCTCTCGGGTCTGTGAGTGAAGCCCTGTTCAAGCCGCTCGTGGGGAGAGGGCGGCAGGGCGGCTTTTTTTGAGATCTGCCTGTGCAGCTTTCACCTAAATACGTAGTGTTTTGCTCCAAACTGGACTTTACAGCACAATCCAGGTGTTCCAGAGCAGGAAATGATTTATTTTATTGAAAGCCCTTTAGCCCTTGTGCTGGCAGCAGAAAGGTGAGCAAGTCATCTTGTTAAGCCGTCACAGATTTGGTGCAGCCTCCCTGTGGAATGGATGTTTTTTTCCTTTCCCTTTTCCTCCCTTTTGGTCAGGAAAATGATTTTAGAGCAAAAGCCTTCTCCAGGGCTTGTCAAGCTGTTTTGGTACAGCACGAGGCTGCTTTGGGGCTGGAACAGTTTTCACTCACGCTCTCGATGAAGCCCAGGCAGCAAAACAAGAGATGGCAATGGGGCTTCACCTTAAATCCCCATCTGCAAAACCATCCCTGCGGCTCTGGTGCGGAGCTGTTGCTTCACTGTAGAGGGAGCATGAAGAACTCTTTAACATTTGCTTGCTGGAAACATCCAACTGTCAGAAAGAAGTTACAAAAGACCAAAAAAATGCAAAGCAGAGCGCGCTAAATTGAGCATGATGTGTCCCTGTATGGTTTGTGTTTCATGTCAACTGTTTTTATGATTAACTGACATCCTTGCTTACAAGTTTAACTAACCCCCCTGGGATTTAAACAAACAAAACACACAAAAGGGAAAGAGGACGGACCTGTGTGTGGGGGTTCCTTTTGCAAAACAAAACAGTCGCATGCTGGACGCTAACCCCAAGCTTTACACTGTGTGTGATACGGCTGAACTGCTCCATAAGGCTCTGTCTTTAACTGCTCAAGGCACACCCTGCAAGTCGGTAAGTAAAAGCCTTTTACTCCCCTCCCTCCCTCCCATCCATGTCCTTTTTTATCTTTCTCTTTTGTTTCCCCCCTTTTCCCCTCTTCTCTGTCTTTCCACGGCTTGTTCATCTCTGAGTATGCACGTCAGGGCCTGGCGATGGTGGTGGAGAGCTTAGGTTGTCCCAGAAGGTTCCTCCTGTCCCCACAGGCAGGGTGTTGGGATGCAAAAGGAATTCATTCCAGAATCCTGATTCCCTCCTCGCTATCCCCACTAAAATCTTGGAGTGCTTGGGCCAGCCTTAGACCCAACCAGTGGCACTGGGAGGAACCCAAATGTCCAAAGAGCCTTTGAACACAGATACTCTTTACCACCTAAATTATCCCCCTCCCTGTGGGGATAGCAGCAAGAAAAGCCCCTCCAAAAAGCACCTCGGTAGTCGGTGTGATCCCAGTCTGTCCCCGTTCCCATGCTGGAACCTCCAACTTGTTCCATTTCTCCCCTGGCCCTGTCTGAGGAGCAGCTTGGAGGTGCTGGAGTGGGCAGAGCGGGGGCCGTGGTCGTGCCTGGGGAGCTGTGCTGCTCCTGCCCTGATGCATGGCTGGGAGCTGCTCCATGGCTCCTGTGCTGCTCCCCAGCTGTCCTGGCACTTGGGATTTGCTTGGGAAGTGCAGGATCTCTCCAGCATGGCAGGAATCAGCGCTGGGAGAGGTTCCTCCTTACCTCACAGCGGGCAGTTTGGGGGGGGGTTTCTCCCCCGTGAGTGCACGGTGGGATTGGTGTTGTCTTTGCTTTTTAGAGCTGGAGTTGTTGAAGGGCTCTGTTGTGCTTGTTGGTCTCCTGCCCTCTTTCTTTGTGGAGCATTAGGAACGATGCTGAGTTTTGGTGCTTGCTGCTTTGCTGTGTTACTGATGGTGGATATTGGAAGCATCTTGGTGCTGCCCTGGTGATGGACTGGATTTCAAACACTTTGGGACTTTCTAGCCTGTTTGGGGATTTTATGTTTGGTTTTTTGTTGGTTTTTTTTTTTTAAACGGAGGCCTCCCTGAAACTCACTCAGTGAGTGCTGGAAATGCTGGATTTTGATTTTAATTCTTCTCCTTCTCTTTCTGTTCCAGGGCAGCGAAGCCGTGGCAGGAGTGATCGATCTTGGCACGGTAGAAATATTCCCTGTCTTTGGTGCCATGCAGAGAGGTCTTATAGATCAGGACACGGGCCTGGTCCTCTTGGAGGCCCAGGTGATCACCTCTGACTTAGTTGTCCCAGATACCAGTGAGAAACTCTCCTTGGAGAAAGCTCTGGCAAGAAACATCATCGATCTCAGGGCATTCCAGGTGCTGCAGGAGTTGAAGGATGCTCTCCAGCAGGTGGAAGAAGTCCGATGTGAAGGGAGGCAGCTCCTCCCCGTCGTCGCTGCCATAGAAGAGGGGAGGATCAGTGAGAGCACTGGGCTAAAGATTCTTGAGGCTGAGCTCATCACTGGGGGCTTCAAATTCCAGCGGGGCAGAATCAGCATGGAGACAGCGGTGCAAGAAAGGCTCCTTCCCCCCCAGCTTCACTCCAGGCTTCTGGCTCACCTGGAAGGTGGCAAGGATTTGATTGACCCCAACACTGCAGAGAAAATCACTCTGCCCGAGCTCCTGGAGCGGTGCATCATCCACCAAGAGACCGGGCTGAGGCTGCTCCCAGTCAAGCAGCTGGCGGGTGGGATGGTGAGCGTGAGGTCAGGCAGGGAGGTCAGCATCTTCCATGCAGTCCAGGAGGGGCTGATAGACAGGCAGGTGACCATCAGGTTGCTGGAAGCCCACCTCTTCGCCGGTGGCATCGTTGACCCCAGGACAGGACACAGGCTGACCGTGGACGAGGCGGTCAGGCATAATTTGATTGACCAGGATGTGGCCTGCACGCTTCTGATCCGGCAGCTGCAGACGGGTGGGATCATCGACACCGCCACGGGAGAGAGGCTGACCGTGGGTGAAGCCCTAAGGAAGGGCTTGGTAGCTCCAAGGATTGCACTGCTGGTCCTGGAATCCCTGCGGTCCTTCATGGGGCTCCTGTGGCCAGAGACGGGGGAGATCATCCCGGTTGCAGATGCTTTGGAGCAAGGAGTGCTCTCCACAGAGTTGATTCACGAGATTCTCAGCAAGAGGCAGCTCCTTGGGGCTGTTTTTGTACCGGAAACCACGGAGGTGATGTCCTGGCAGAAGGCGGTGGAGCAGGGCGTCCTGCAGAGGGAGGTGGTGATGAAGCTGAAATCAACAGCCATCCCTGATGTCATGGCCAGCCTGCAGCTCGCTGGCTCTCCGAGCAGGAGCAGGCACGGCCAGAGCTCCCCTGGAAGGAGTCCCACAGGCCACGAGGAGCCTCTGCTAAGGAGTGACGACGAAAGGCTGATGTTCCACTTGATGACCCACAGCTACATCAACATCCATGATGGCCAGAAGGTGCTCTTGGTGGACTCGGAATTGAACAATCTCACTAAAGCTCTCATCCAAAGCCAAGAAAACGGATCCTGTGCACAGGCGTTGGAAGGCTTTGAGGAGAAAGAGGCAGACGTGGCTCTTGAAAGCCAACCTTGCAATGGTTTGGCTTTGCAGCAGCTTGAGCTTCAGTTTGCTCCTCCAAAAGGTGAAAGTGAGAAGATCCAACCACCCAGAACTGCCTTGGAGAATGGGGAGGTGGTGGTGGGACCTGAAAGTCTCCTCTTGGAGGATGCAGGGGATTTCCTGCGTGTGGAAGAGCAGGAGCAGATTTCCAGAGAACAGGCGGCCATCAGGAGTGAAACTGGTGCTGAATTTGGAAGGGAACAGGTCACTTCCATAAGCAAGGACAAACATCAGGTAAAATTATTGATGCCAGAACCTCCCAGTGGCCTTGATAGTGGATTAGTCAGAGAAACAGAGGAAATGATGATTGAGGCAGAAGAAGAGTCCAAGCCTCCTGCAGAAGATGGAGTGGAAGGTCCCGAAGATCAGAAGAGGGCATTGGAAAGTGGGGCAGTGGTTGTGAAAAGTGAAATCTGCATAACGATGGGTGTGCCAGAAAGTAGAGACAGGCTGCAAATCGTGGCAGAGCGGTCTCAGGGTGTGAGGGAATCTGAGCGAGAGGCAGAAGATGTTAGAGAGGTTTGTTTGCTGAAGGAGGAAAGAGTTGAAAATGGTGTGCTGGGAGGAGAGGAGGTTGTGCTCCCTGCAACTGGAGAGGCAGCGCCGGCAGACAGGCAAAGCGAGGACATGGAAGGTGTGTTGGAAGTGGAAGAAGGAGAGTGGGAAGAAGTGTTAGGTGATGATGAGGGCGTCAGTGAACCATCCCTGCCAGCCCCTGGGGAGCAGGAAGCAGAGGACGCTTTGGGAAAGCTCCTGACGCAGCTCCGAAGCGGTGGCATCATCCACGAGCAGACAGGCAAGACGCTGCTGCTGGACGAGGCAGTGGCCTCTGGAGTGGTGTCCGGCCACACGGCCGTGAAACTCATGGAGAGGATGAAGATGTTCAGTGGCTTCTTTGACTCTCAGGTGTGTGAACCCTTGACCACCGAGGACGTCATTGAAGAAGGTCTGATGGATGAGAAGCTGCTCCAGAAGGTCCTCGCGTCCGACAAAGCCATAAGCGGTGTCCTTGACCCAGGCAATAACTTTGTCTACTCCATCAAGGACGCTGCTGCCGTTGGCCTTCTGGACAAGGAGACAGCGATGAGGATCTTGGAAGGGCAGGTGGTTACTGGGGGGATTGTTGACTTGAAACGTGGCAAAAAAGTGTCGGTGACTTTGGCTTCAAAGCTGGGCCTCATAGAGCCGACGAGTCAGACAGAGCTGGTCAAGCTGGAGAAGGCTTCCAAGGGGAAAGGCACTGATGAGGTGACCAGGCAGAAGCTCATTAATTTACAGGCTGAGACCAGTGGAATTGTGGATCCTGAAACCAAACAGCCTTTGACTGTGGCAGAGTCTGTCGAAAAGGGGCTCCTGGAGAAGGAAAAAGCTTTGCAGCTCTTGACCAAGCAGGTTGCTGATGGAGGAATCATCCATCACGTGTCTGGGATGAGGCTTTCGGTGGATGACGCGATGAAACATGGTTTGATCCGTCCAGATCTATGCAAGGAGCTCAGGAAAGCTGAAGGTGTGGTCCTGCAGGACTTTGTCCATCCAGCCACGAAGGAGAAGCTGCCCTTGCCCCAGGCAGTGTCACTGGGGCTCGTTAGCCCAGAATTCCAGAGAAAAGTGCAGGAAATCCAGGCCGAGAGCGGAAGCATTCTTGATCCAGCTTCTGGCCAGAGACTGGCGCTGTGTCAAGCGGTGCAGGAGGGCTTGGTGCCCCAGCAGGTGCTGGAGAAAGCCCTGTCATCTTCAGAAATGAGGGAAGGAATTGTAGACCCCGAGACCTGCATGATCGTTCCCTACTCGGAGTTCCTGAAGAAGTGTAAAATCGATATCGAATCCGGCCAGAGGTACCTGGAGGTCCATCCCTTCCAGGCCATCAAGGATGAGGTGACAGGGACCAAGCTGACGTGTGCTGAGGCACTGAGGCTGGGGAAGGTGGACCCCCTGCCCACCCTGAGGCTGCTGCAGGCGCAGGCAGACAGCGGAGGGGTGGTGGAGGGCACCTTCAGCAAGAGGCTGTCCCTGAGGGCGGCTGTGGAACGGGGGATGCTGGACGAGGCCATGGCCAAGGTCATCGCCACCAAGCAGCTCAGGGCTGGGGGAATTGTTGATGCCCCCAGTGGGAAAAGGTTGACTGTGAATGAAGCTGTTGGAAAAGGACTGATCAGCCAAAAACTAGCTGCCAGTCTTCGGGATGTGCAAATATCCGAAGGGAAAGTTGGTTCTGAGGTCAGCAAGGTAGAAAAACCACAACTTCCACAGGGAAAAATAGAAAAATTATCTCCAAAAGAGGAAGGTGTCATCCTTCCTACCAGATCTGCTGATGGTGATGAGCCCAAAGCTCAACCTGAAGCTGTGAGCGATGACACAGCTCAGGGTGCAGCTGCTGCCACTGAGAAATCCCCCAAAACACGGAGAGAAGGGAAATTAAAACCTCAGGAAGCTTCAGAGGATGGTGTCCATCCCCGAGATGAACATCATCATCTTCATCATCCCCAGGCAAAAGCTGAGGTGGCTCCAGAGCACCCCTCAGTGTTGGGGACAGCGTCTCTCCCTGAAGAGACAGTGGTGGCAGGGGCTGTGGAAAAAGGGATCCCAAAAGGCAGCTCCCAAGTGAGAGCAGCCGGGGGGAAGGAATCGAGAGAAGAAGTGGATGGAGGGACAGAGAAAGTGGAGGGATCGGGCTTGGAGAAAGAGCAGCTGTTCTTGGGCATGGAGGTGCTTCACAGGGAGGAAGATGGTGAGGAGAGGAGGAGGAGGAGGAGGAGGAGGAGGGAGTTTGTAAGTGCAGAGGGAGTTGTGGCAGGTGGAGAAGGTGCAGTGGTGGCTTCTGAGCAAGGAGAGAGAGTGACCAGCATGGTCCAGGTGACACCAGCAGCCCCGAGGGAATCTGTCAGTGTGGGTCCAGGGAGGGGAGGGATGGGTCCTGCAGAGTCTGGAGAACCCGCTGGGGTTCCTGTGGAGCCTGCGGGAGATGAGCTTGCAGGGGAAAAAGCTGTCGAGCACACAGGAAGAGAAACCTCTCACACAGAAGGTCCCGTTGAGCAGGAAACAACGAGGGAAACTGAGCTAAAACCTACCCAAAAACAGAAAAGCAAGAAAAAGAAAGCAAAGCAGAGCAGCATTCCAGGGGACAGCGCTCAGCCAGAGAAACCTTCTGCAGAAACGCAGCCTCTTCCTTCTCTGGTTTCCCACGAAATTCCAAGGAGGAAGGGCGAGGAGGAGCGCTCTGTCTCAAGGGTGCCAGAGCCAAAACAGGAATCCAGCATCAAGGCTGCTGCTGGGTTGGCTCGAGACACAGCCAAGCATGGGGATGGAAAAGGAAAGAAAACAATCCTTGAGAAAGATACGGAAACCCCCGGAGAGGATCCGGCGCTCCCTGTGCGCCCCGAGCAAGGGGGGGAAGCTCGAGAGGTGAGGAAAGGTGGGATCAAGAATGGTCAGGATTCCTTGGTGGCACTGGGTCTGGAGGAGAGGATGGCTCAGGAAGACACCAGAGTGGGAAGCACCCGGGATGCGTCCAGCACAGCCACCGTGGCACGGGAACTGCCCCATGACTTAATGATCAGCGAGGAGCCCGCAGAAGTGCAGGAAACCTCCACAGTCCTGGAGCTTGGAGAGGAGGAACAGCACGAGCAAACAGCTGAGCTCAGAGCAGACCGAGGAGGTGCCCCTGCTCCCCCAAAATCCCCAGGAGAAACCCCCCAGGAGAGGACCAAGCAGCCGGGTCCGGGCGATCGGGGTTTGCTGCTACCTGTGATCGTGGAGGGGGAGCTGCTGGAAACCTCGAGGGAGTCCACGAGGCCCGCGCAGGTAAGCGGATATTTTGCTGCAACACCAAGAGATCTCTTGCCGTTTACAAGCTTACATTGGAAAGACAGCCCTGTGTTTTATTTGTCCTGGAGTAAATCTTGTAGATAAGGCTGGCGAGTGGCAAGTCTGTGAGCGGGAATGTCATTAACACATTTCTCCTTTGGGGAAAAAAAAAAAAGAACTTTATATAACACTTTGTCTCTTTGTCTCCTTGTCTGCCTAAGTCTGAGGCTTTGATTTCCTGTCTGATTCTGCAGATCAAGTTCAGCAAGAAGATGTGTCTGGAGCACGACCAGAGGCTGATATCTTATCTCTCCATGCTCCGAGATATCGAGATGAGAATCAAACGGGTGCAGCCGGCGGAGCAGAATTTGGCAGCCCTGCACGACCTGAGGCAGCAAGCAGAGGTGAGTGAGGCTTGGCTGGTGTCAGACAGAGCTTTCCCCCCCTCTCCCCAGCTTCCTGCACAGCCCTTGCACCCCTCCCTGCTCTGGGAGATTCATCTCAGGTTTTATCAGGCTTTTATATCAAACCTCATCCCTCCTGCTGATCCATCCACCTCCTCCCTGCCCAGACAACAGCCTGAGCTTGGCTGACATGAATTTTACAGCCTGGAGAAAGGCAGGCGAGCAGGGCTGGAGGGTGGTGATGAATTTTTCTAGACTCAATGTTTGGAGCTGCCTCTCCAAAACCCCTGCTGGGTTTTGGCAGCAGGGAGGTGAAGTCACCCTGCCGTAGATGTAACGATGCCGTCTCGCCTCAGGCCCTGGGTGCTGAGCTGCAGGAGCTGAGCTTCCCAGTGAATCAGGAGCTGGATGCTGTGCAGAGGATTGTAGCCAACCCCCCTGAAGAAGTCCCTGAGCAGTTGCTGAAGGCTTTGGAGAAGGATGCCAAGAACCTCCAGAAGTCTCTGAGCTCTGCAAAAGAAATCCTGCAGTCGCGGCTGCAGAACCTTCGTGGGGCAGCAGAGGCCAAAAAGGTAGAGCTGGCAACTGTCCCCTGCTGCCCCTCGAGCTTCCCAAAATTCCTCCTTTTAAATGATGAATTTCTGGTTTTAAGGCTGAAATCCTGGCCCACCACGAGACTCTTCAGGGCAAGCTCCAGGAGCTGCTGAGCTGGGTCTCTGGCACCACGGAGTCGCTGGATGACAGCGATTTCCAGCAGGCCACCGATGCCAACAGCTTGAGTCGCTGCCTGCAGCACTACAAGGTAACCATGGCAATGCCCCTAATCCTGCAGGCTGATGAACTTGCTGCCCTGTGCACAGAGGAGAAGCTTTTAATCCTGCTCCTCTCCCAGAGCCTACCAAGGGTTTTGCTGAGCTTTTGACGGGGTACCCTTCCTTCCCAGACCAGGATGAGAGAGCAGAGGAGGCTGCTGTTCTGCTGAGTTCTTTATTTCATAGTCTCACAGCTTTCTTGAAGGCAGAGTTCCAAGGGGGTTACATGATAAAGGCAAGCAGCAACAGCAACAACAGGCAAAACCCGCTTCTTCTTCTTCCTCTATATGCTCTATATTTTTTCTTACAGAAGTGTGGATTATATTTGCTAATTGCCCAATGAGATTAACACACGATTCTAGTTTTTCTTAACCTATCCTGGTCTAATTCTAACAATCATAAGCCTTACACGAGTGTTACATAGGTATTACACAGATTTGCATATACGGTTTCTATCAGCTCTTACTGTTTATGTGAACACTCCATCTAAAAAATGTGAACAGTATAATTCTATCTATATTTTGTCTGAAGTAAAGAATTCTGTGAAAAGGTAACACTGCTGCAGCAAGAACTGTGTCTAAGGTCTCTGCTTTTTAATGTTTAAGGCACTTAGCATCTATTTCTACTAAAAGTTAAAAAAATCTATATTTCTGTTTCACTTTGGTGTGGCTTCTTGCATCACAGCTTATCCAAAAGTTTTAATTCAACCCCTGTGCTTTGGCTTCCCTCTGGGCCTGAGTCCAGAGGAGCTTTCAGTCCAACAGGTTTGCCCTTAGCCTGTGCTGCAGTAGGAGCCCCTGCTGTGGGTGTGCTCCCAAGTCTCTGTGATGCACAGCCTGCTTCGGCTCCAGTGCAGGGCTGTGGTGGTGACTGAGTGACCAGGGGGGATTCCTGTCAGGCTGCTGAGGAGGGAGCTGCATCCTCTGGGAAGCTGCTCCATCACACCTGCCCTGGTGTCCATCACCTGTAGAAGCAGCCCAGTCTCCCCTCCTCGTTTGTCCATCTTCTAGCAACAGCTTTAAAGATTATTTCCAAGTTTAGTGATGGCACCTTGGCATGGAAATCAGGGGATTGAAGGCTTTGAGAGCTGGTGGTGGCACATGGAGTCGCTGTGGCCCGGTGGCAACTCCAGGCCTGGGTCATCTTCAGACCCAAGGGCAGCCCTACACACATCCAAGAAACCTCTTGGTGAGGTTCCTCCAGCACCTGCTGCGGAGGAAAGTTGGGAAATGGCTGTGGAGAAATGCTCTCACCTCCATGCTGTTTTGGGAAAGTTCAGTGTTTCTGGGGTATATTTCCTGTGGCACCTGCAGCACAGGCCTGGCTGCAGGCTCATTTCACCTGTTTTACCTTCTCTCTCCCATTCAGGAGCTAAAGGAGCCGCTTGCCAACACCAAGGCCGAGCTGGACGCCACTGCCTTCGACATCCAGTTCCTCATCTCGGAGCACGCCCAGGATTTAACCCCCCAGCAGAGCAGGCAGCTGCTGAGGCTGCTCAATGAGCTGCAGAAAGCCTTCAGGGAGCTGTCAGAGCGCGTGACGGCGCGGCTGGAGGTGCTGCAGGTCTGTCTCCAGCAAGCGGAGCAGACGGACCAGGTGAAGGTCGTGAGCCATCTCCTCCCCGGCTGCCCTTTGCTCGCTGAAGCGCTTCCCAGCCACAGGAACAGGAGCTGAGGCACCTCGGATTTGGGATCTCCCCTGCATGCCACTCCCAGTTCAGAAGTTCTCACGGCACAACATGAGCTTCCTCTAAAAGTCTTTCTTCCTCCCACCAGGCAGAAAGTCGCTTTGCTCCCAAAATGCGGAGCCCTGCTGAGGTCTGGGTAGAAGCCCTCTGCTAGAAATGGGATTGTTTGGGACTGGGTGGAATAAACCCCTGTAATCCCCCCAGAAATCCCCGTGCAGAGGGGCCACCACAGACACCCCCTCGGTTTTAATGTCCTGTTTCCACTGCACATGTCAGGCATTGCTGCCCCAGGGACAAAAACAAATCCTCAGGTCTGCACTGCTGCAGCACCCACCACTGCATGGATCCTCTCCTCCAAGACAGGATTAATGTGGTTTTTTTATTAACAATTGCTCTCTGTAACTCTTGCCTGTCCTCTCTGGAGTGTGTGTGTGTGTATTAACCAGTTTGCTTTGCCTTTTCAGATTGAGTGTGCGCCCATCCTAACCCAGGAAGAACTCGCTTTGCAGCTGAAGAGCTCTTAAGAAGGCTCTTTCAATTTGCTTCTGTTGTTTTATCTTATGACTGGGAGACGCAGGCACAGTGTTTTGCACAAGTTTGAACATCACTTTGCTGAAATGCCCAGGGAGAAACTCAGAAACCTTTTATCCCCCCTGGCAAAGGGGGACAGGGGTGTCACAGGGACTCTCAGGTCACATCATGCTCAATTGCTCAAACTGGCGCTTCTGTGTTGTGCTCTGGCAGCAAAAAAGGGAGCTGGATCAGCTACAGAAACGCTTTCCCTCTCCAGGGCTCCCTTTCCAACCCCAAATCTTTTTAAAAAACCCCTTATTTGGGGTTGTCTGGGGCTCCACAGTGGCGCTGCCTGACTCAGGCCATTGCTGCCTCTCATTCGGGGAGTTTTTGCTGCTGTTTTAGTGTTTGTAAGGTGGAATGGGAAAGGCACAGAAACTCGTGGCTGAGTTTTCCTGGGAGAGCAGTGCAGCTCCACCTTGGAGCTCAGCGGGCTCCTCGGAGAGAAACCTCGCATGGTGACAAAGGTGCCACGGTTCGGCAGGGACGCGGCACCTGCAGCCGGACAGGGAGCGCCTGGAGAGCCACAAAGTTTTCTGTGCTGCATCCTCCCCTTCAGGAGTTGCTGCAGCTGTAACCTCACCTTGCCTTTCAGCAGCGTGAGCAGAGCTGCAGGGCTGGTTCTGACTGTCCCCCTGTCCCCTTTCCAGACGCTGCAGGAGCAACAGGCAGCCCGGGCGCAGAGCCTGGCCGAGCTGAGCCGCTGGCTGGGCCAGGCAGAGGACACGCTGGCAGAGCAGCAGAGAGCAGAAGGGGACCTGCCTGCCTTGCAGCAGAGGCAGAGCGATGTTAAGGTCAGTGATGTTTCAAAACTGGGGGGCCAGAGGTGGGGAGGATCAGCTCGGGAGTGCCCAGAGCCTCACGGCATCGTCCACCCAGGAGCTGCAGAGGAACATGCACAGCAGAGCCGCCTCCTTCACCGGCGTCCTGAAGAGCACAGAGCAGTTTTTGGAGGAGAACAAGGCCAAGCTGGAGCCCGGGGAGCTGGCAGCTCTGCAGCAGGACCTGCAGCGTGCCAAGGAGCAGTACCGGTCCCTGCAGGAGAGGACGGAGGTGGCCCAGAAGGAGCTGGAGAGCGCTGTGAGTGCTGCAGTGCAGCAGGAGACTGAGAAGGTAACGTGCCAGGAGCTGTAGCCACCAGGCTCTGCTTCAGGGGGGCAGTGAGGTCCAGTCAGAGTCATTCGGGGTCCTGGTGTCACCTGGGTGATGCGGCACAGAGCAATTGGTGGCTCCTTCCTGGCTGTTCCCCAGGCAAGGTGTCCCCCAGATATTTCTGTCAGGAAATGCCTTGGGAGTTCCAGCTAGGGACGAGCTGGTTGTGGAGGGAATGGGGGAGGAAAAGGTGCCTTTGTCTGCCTTTGGGGTGACCCTTAACGGATGAGGGTTGTCAGTCACATCCCTGGCTGAAGGTGAGGCTCACGCCAGCGGCCCTTTTGTGGTGGGGACCCTGGGTTGTATCAGGATGAGAAATTCAATGTAGCAGCGAGGCTGAGTTTTCTCACAGCTTCTTTGCACCTTCCAGAGAGCCACAAAGGGTCTGGGAGTGTCTCAGGCATTTGCTGAGGCTGGGAAACTCCTCGGGTTTTGGGTTTTTTTTTCTTCTGCTGATTTTTGTCTCCCTCCCCCTCGCCCCGTGCAGCAGTTTGCTGAACGTGCAAAAACTGGCTCGTTCTTATCTGGAGCCTTTGTGCTTTCAGGTGAAAGCTGCCAAAGAGCTGGAGGAGAACAGCAATAAGATCGACTCCCTTTTGAACTGGGTGGCATCGCTGGAGCAGAAGGGAGAGCTCCCGGAGTACAGACCACACCCTGTCAGTGCAGGGACAGGGACACAGGCAGGAAAAAGCCCTGGGGATGTCCCTGACGGCCACGCTGTGGGAGCAGACAGTGCTGCTGAGAGCCTGGACGAGCAGTTCGAGAGGCTGAAGGTCAGAACTGACACCTTGTCCCAGCCAAAGCCTTCTGCCCCACGCACTGACCCTGGTGTTAGCTGGGTCTGGTCTCTGGAACATGTGATTAATGGGATTAAACACACTCCATATGGGAGGCTCGGGAAGTCCCTGCCTGGCTTCCTGCAGGACATGCAGAATGTGTGGTGGGCGTGTGCCATGGCAAGGTATAATCAGGGTCCAGAAGGTGCCCGTGGTGGCCAGAGAAGGGGTCACTCTTTGGTGGGCAGAGCTCCTGTAGCCCATCCTGGGATGTTCCCAGTTTTCCCCACCTTGCTGTTGCTTTGTCACAGCATCGTGTAAAGGTTTGGGTTGGAAAGGACCTCAAAGATCATCTCCTTCCACCCCTGCCATGGGCAGGGACACCTTCCACTATCCCAGCTTGCTCCAGCCTGGCCTTGAACACTTCCAGGGATGGGACAGCCTCAAGTTTTGGGGGATGAAGTCTCGGTCGTGCTCGTGGTGGGCACAGACCCTCAGTCCCGAGCCTCACCTTTACTCTCTGCATCTTTCAGGCGCAGCACCAGGAGCTGCTGTCGCAGCAGCAGGACGTCATCCTGGCCACGCAGTCAGCACAGGCTTTCCTGGACAAGCACGGCCACAGCCTGGCCGGGGAGGAGCGGGAGCGGCTGCAGGCGCAGCTGGCCGAGCTCAGGGACCAGTACTCGGCGTCGCTGTCACGGTCGGAGACGCGGCTGAAGCGGGTGCAGCTCCTGCGGGAGGAGCTCCAGAAGTTCCTGCGGGATCACGGCGAGTTCGAGGCCTGGCTGGAGCAGGCGGAGCAGGACCTGCAGGGGATGTACGAGGGGGACGGCGACCCTGCCTCCCTCCGGCAGCTGCTCCTGCGCCAGGGGAGCTTCTCGGAGGACGTGATCTCCCACAAGGGCGACCTGCGCTTCGTCACCATGTCGGGGCAGAAGTTTCTGGAGGGGGATGCTGCAGACGCTGAATCCCAGCTGTTGATGTCCAGGAGTGTGGTCAAGAGCAAGCTGGAGGACGCCACGCAGAGATACACCACGCTGCACTCCAGGGTACGGGAAGGGCTGGGAGCTGGACCCTGGGTGCTCTTTTCCTCCTGTGCTGCAGGGATGGCACAGGGATATTTCTCCCTGCTGCCTGCCTGGACTTCCAGGACATTTATAGATTGTAGGACAAGGATTGTCTTCTTCGGGGCTTGGGCAACACCTTTGTCTTGCTGTTGGTCTGCTGGTAATTCATTTAGCCTGTGGCAAGATGGATTTTTTAGAAACTGATTCCTGTGCCTTTCCCACGGGTTGCTCAGCGCTTGTGTGCATCCCTGTCACGTCTCCTTGCTCCTTTGCAGTGCTCCAAGCTGGGCTCCCACCTGAACACCCTGCTGGATCACTACCAGCAGTTCCAGGAGGTGGCAGAGTCTCTCAGGACGTGGCTGCAGGAGAGTGAAGCTGCCCTGGGGAAACTGCTCTCCGAGACGGTTTCATCCGATCTGGCCGTGCTGCAGAAGCAGCTCGCCAGCACCAAGGTACAGGGACCTCAGGGGTTCTCCTGGGAAGCACTGGAGCCTGGATGGGAATTTGGCTGCTCTGAGCAGTCAACAGCAGGGAGGAGACTTGAGCCATTGGGGTTTTTTTTTTTGCTGGTTGAGGGCAAAGATGCACCTGCGGAGGCAGCTGCAAGTCAGGTGGGGTCAAACTTCTGGGAGAGGTGCTCGGAGTAAGGAGCTGCAGTCATGGACACCCCAGAGGGACACAGAGGGGGACACTCCTCCCCCATGAGGGTGACTGAGCACTGGGACAGCCCAAACCAGTTCTGATCCAGCTCTGCCTGCAAAGAGGGGGTAGATTTTTCCATCGTTTCCTAATGATTTAGTGATGAAGTGCAGAGGATCCCTCAGAGGGTGTAAATGGAGCCCTGAGCTTCCCGAGTGTGGGAATCCTGCCTGTGACCTGTCCCTGATTTTGGCTCGTCTTGTGTGAAAACAGCAACTGCAGGGAGACCTGGCTGAGCACCAGGTGCCAGTGGAGAAGCTCCAGAAGGCAGCTCGGTCCCTGCTGGACATCCAAGGGGAGCCGGCCCCGGACCACGGCCACATTCAGGAAACAACAGGTACAGAGCAAAGCAGCTGCCAGTGTTGGCAGGGAGGGTTGGGGGGAGGGAAAACAAGCCAAGGAGGAGGCAAAGATAAGTCACTTTTGGGGGAATGTGAGGGTAAACACATGGCAGTGTGTCCTCAGGGCATGTGTTTGCATGTGGGGAGGGATGTGGCCGCTTGCGTCGTGTCCCCTGTCTCGCTGCTGAGTTTGGGGACAGGGATTTGTCATCTCTGAGAGTTTTGGGGGAGCCAAAAGCGACCCTCGCTGCTCTCTGAGCACTTGGAGCTCTGTGCCACTGAGTCTCCTCTGCGCTGAACCCTGCAGATGCCATCGTGAGCCGCTTCCAGAGCCTCTCCCAGCAGATGTCCGAGCGCTCGGACCTGCTGCAGAAATCCATCGCCCAGTCCCAGAGCGTCCAGGAGAGCCTGGAGAGCCTCCTCCAGTCGGTGGCTGAGATTGAGAAGAACCTGGAGGGGGACCAGCCAGCCGTGCTCTCCTCTGCCTCCATCCAGGACTCGCTCGCCACGAGCGTGGTAAGGCCGGGCCCGGCCCCCTCACCCCGAGCAGCCCAGAGCAGCACCTGCACCGTGCAGGGGTTGGTGGGGTTTCACTGCTGAGCTCTGAAAGCACCAAAAAAATCCCTTAAAAAGGAATATGAGCAGAACCTTTTATTTTCATAGAGTCACAGAATGGTTTGGGTGGGAAGGGACCTTAAGGATCAGCCAGTCCCAACCCTTGCCGTGGGCAGGGACACCTTCCACTGTCCCGGGTTGCTTAGAGCCTTGTACAATCCTTGGGCATATCCAAGGATGGGGAAGGTCCAGCATCTCTGGGCAACCAGGTCACAGACTTGTTGAAAATCTCCTTTTTCCTTTGCTAACAAGGGAAAAGCAGAGCGTGTTGGGAAGGTCAGAAAGGAAAGGAAAACCGGCATATAAAGTGATTTTTTCCCAGCTCTGCTTGTCTCAACGCACCTGCTGCTGCTCCCAGGGGCAGCCCAGTTAGTTTTGCTCAAGAACCTGCCTTAAAAAGCCCCTCCCTCTCCTCATGTGCTCCCCACAGAAGCTGAAGCAGGACATTGCCCGGCAGAAGAGCTGCCTGGAAGCCACCCGGGAGATGGTGACACGGTTCACAGAGGCCGCCGACAGCCCCGCAGCCTCTGCCCTGCAGGACAAGCTGGCCCAGGTGACAGAGCACTTTGGGAGGCTGTGCCAGCAGCAGCAGGAGCGGGAGGACGCCCTCAAGGGCCTCCTCCCCAAGGTGGAGCAGTACGAGCAGCTCTCGGAGAAGCTGCAGCAGTTCACGGAGAGCAGGACGCGGATGCTGGCGTCCGGGAATCAGCCGGACCGGGACATCGCCCACTTCTCCCAGCACATCCAGGTGAGGCTCTGGGGGAGAAGGTTCTGCCTGCACCGGGTTCCTGAGGCAGGATCCAGCTGGATCAGGCTGTTCCCAGCTGTGGGAGAAGGGGATGGCATTTCCCAGGAGCCAGGGTGGTTTTCAGATGGGATCTGTGGCCAGGCTTTTAGGACCCAGTCCAAAAGGAGCAGGATTTTACCAATTCAAGACTCCGTGGGGTCTTTAAACAGCAAAATACCCCTGTGCTGGCAGTGAGGGCCGTGTGGGATGTGACAGAGACCTTGGAGGCCTTAGAGCCAGAAAATCATGGAAGGGACCTTAAAGATTGTCTCGTCCCAAGCCCCCTCTCAGGGGCAGGGACACTTTCCCTGGGACACCTTCACAAGACCAGCTGGCTCAGGGTTGCCTTGGACACTTTCAGGGGTGCTGTGGGCCATGGTGGCTGTGCAGGATTCCTCCCTCTGGCTTCCCACAAGCGTTCTGCTGCAGGGGGTGGTTCATCTGCAGCCTCAGAAATGCTCCAAGGTGACACCAAACCAGACGCCTGTGCTGTGGGAGGGCTTGATTTGGCTTGGTCTAGGCCCCCCCATCCCATCCCATCCCATCCCATCCCATCCCAGAGACCAGCACTGGGGAAAGTGGGATTTGCCCCTGCAGCTGCTCGAAGTATTTGCTGAGCTGGAGCTGGAGGAGCAGCTGGGAGCGAGCTGTGCCCAGCATTTGATGCTGGTGCCACGTGTGGCACTGCCCACAGAGGGTCTCCCCAGCTCACCAGGACGTGGCACTGTCCAGTTCATCCCCTCTGCTGCTGGGGAACGTGGTCAGTATCCCCCATTGCTCTTGGCAGGAACTGAATTCGGAGATGAGGCAGCACCAGGAGGACCTGGCCACCCTGGAGCACCTGGCTGAGGAGCTGAGCTCCTGTGGCTTCTCCCCCAGTGCCTTCCAGCAGCAGGAGAAGCTGCAGAACCTGAAGAAAGATTTCCTGCAGCTGCAAAAGGTGGCAAAAGACAGGTGAGCCCCAGGGAGGGGAGCTTGGCGGTGGCTTCATGGTCTGAGCAGGACCCTGTGGAGATCTCCTTTCCGAGGAGGGGGGGGCATGAGCCAACTCTTCCTGCCACCCTCCTCCCACGCCAGGATCCTGAGGCAGCTCTGCTCCAGCTGACGCTTTAAAAAAAGCCTTGCCTGGGGGCGTTGTGAAAAATTCCTGGTGCTGCAGGAGCCGGCGCTCTGCGTTTCCCAGCTCCTGGCGTGTGGGCTGCTCCACCCCAGAGCATCCTGCTGGGTGCTGGGGAGGATCAGGAGTGAGGCTGACAGCAGAGCAGGCCTGTTCCTGGAGTCCCCTGAAATGGGGTAAAAAGGGAGCTTGAGCAGGGTCAGAGCAGCAGCATCCCCGGGGGTCACACCTCCCCGGCTGTGTCCCCAAAATCCCTGCAGAGTGCAGGGAGGGTGGTGGGGAAAAGCAGATGAAACTCCCAATAATCCCCTGTAATTCAGAGCCCTGCAGGCTGCTCGCAGCTGCATCAGGACTCCCATCCAGGGGCTGCCTTGTTCCTCCAGGATGGGCTCAATGGATGGAGCTGTGGCCAGGGAGGAAGGGGCAGCACAGCCTGGGCTCCCCCGGGATGCAGCTGCCTGGGGGAACACGGCATGAATGAGCCCTGTCTTCCCAAAAGTGGCGCTTTTCCCAGGACAAAGAGCCTGGGCAGGTTGGCAGTGATGGTCCTGTGGCTGTTGGCC
Organism: Corvus kubaryi; assembly: GCF_017639235.1. NCBI lineage: Eukaryota > Metazoa > Chordata > Aves > Passeriformes > Corvidae > Corvus > Corvus kubaryi. Next base: position 1,518,165 of record NW_024582087.1, on the reverse strand, counting down.
ACCACTGGGGTGCCCAAAAGTGCCACCAGGCAGGATTTGAGGGGGTCAGCAGCAGTGAGGGGCTGGCAGTGGGTGCACCCCGTTTTGGCTGGCGCTGCCTGCGCTGTTCCCAGGCAATATCTAATAATAATAATAATAATAATAATGGCTCCTAGAGAGAAGCATGCTGCATTCAAGAGGGGGTAATTACAAGGCAGAGCACAAGCTCTGACTCTCTGAAACCTTTTCACTCCCAGAGAAAAGGATGCGTCGTCCTGCCAGGAGCAACTGGATGAGTTTCGGAATCTGGTTGGCGCCGTGAGGAAGTGGCTGAGGGAGAGCGAAGGCAAAATTCCGCTTGCTGAGACCTCCCTGGGCACCCAAGAGCTGCAGCAGCGCAGGCAGCAGATCCAGGTGGGCCAAGGGAGCTGGAATCAGGCTGGGAAAGCGTGGAAATGCTGGAATGTGAAACAAATCCCAAGAAGCAGAGGCCTGGGAGGTGGTTTACAGTCTCAGGAATCCTCAGCGCGCATCCAGTGGCTTGCAGAGAAAGGAGCAGCCTGAGGGTTTCCTTGGGCACTGCCTGGTTTCCTGTCACTCCCTCTGCCTGCTCTGGGAGGGATTTGGGAGTGGGAGACCTGAGCACACTCGTTTTTGCCGAGTGTTTCCCGTGGTGGATGTGGAAGGTGGCCTCCTGTCACCCGAGCCCCCGCTCCTCTCCAGCGCAGGGATGTGACAAATTCGGGATGTGCCGAGGGGTTGACTCAGAGGCAGAGCAGCTCTGCTGAGTCACCCGCAGCCCTCGCAGCCCTCAGCACCCGGAATGCCGCGGGATTGGGCTCAGCCGGGCTGGGCTCCACCAGGAGGGGGAGGAGGGATGTCCCCGGAATGGTGGGAGGGAGAAGGTTTCCTTCAACAGACCCATTAGTTGGGAAGAGCCTTTCACTGTTTGATTCCCCCCTGGCAAAAAATAGACGTTTCACACCCACCTGCCTGCTGCAGCCGTGAGCTGGCTCCCTGGGCACCGTGTCCCGGTGTCACTGTGTCATCGCAGAGGGGACAGGCGAGGAAGGAAGGGCTGTGGCAGGGCAAGGGTGACCCCCAATCCCAACCTTTGCTCTTGAGCAGGATCTCCTGGAGGAATGGAAGGGGAAGGGCGCCCAGGTGGAGGAGATTGGCCGCAGAGGGACCCTCCTGGAGAACCTGATCGTGGAGATTACGGCCCCCAACACCCCGCCCAAGGCAGGTGAGTTGTGGCCTGCTCTCCTGAGGACACCTCTGCTGCCACCACTGCATCTTCTCTGAGCCTGCCTCGAGCCAAAAATAGGGTTATTTTCCCCTTTTAACCGAATTCAGAGGTGCTGTGGTGATCTGAGTATCGTGGGGCTCAGCCCAGTGGTTGAGTCGCTGGCGCTCATTGCATTAATGCATCAGCCTAACTTGGCTTAATTAGTTGTAGCCTAACGAGGTCTGAATTGGCCTGCGTTTGCTGTGGGGACACAGATCACTGCTCTGATGGAGCTTGGGAGCTTGTGGAGGTGGCTCCTGCTCTTTCCTGGTGATGTTTTTCAGCCTCCTGAGGGCTGGAGTGTTTTAATCAAGCCCCAGCCTTTGGGCTTCGTATCTGGATGACATTTGGGGCTGCGAGAGTCAGATGTGATTTACTGGTCTCCTTTTTGGCTTCAAGTCTGTGAAGCAATGAGATTATGTCTGGTTCGTTTGGAAACCAGCTCAAAGATGTCTTCCAGCTTGTGAGAACAAGTCCCTGGACTCTCATCGCTGATGGGAATTTATGGGAATTCATGGTCTGGATGTGTTTGTCAGGATTAAGTTTGTGAGCAGTTCTTTGGGAAACCATCAGGAGAAGTGAGGAGAGGCTTGTGGGTGCCCACAGGTGCAGCCCCTTATGTCCATGAAAGCTTTAGAATACGTGGTTAGAAAAGAGAGACTTGCCTGAAAATCAAGGATCTTCCTTTGGCTGTGACATCTGGTGCCCAGGGAAGGGCCACTGGTGCATCCTGCATCTCAGGGCAAAGAGAGCATGTCCACAGGGCTGGTTGAATAGTTTCATCCTATGAACAAAGGAGGATGTGGGGGAGTTAATCCCTTCAGAGAAGGCATTCAGCAGTTTTATTGGGTATAATTCACAAAATCATGCTCAGGGTAGCAGCAGAAGTGGCCTGCGGTCCCCAGTATTGCAGCCCAAGCAGGAGCCACATCCACCCCGGTGTCTGGGTGATGTTGGGATGCTGGGGGAGCTGCCCACCTCCAGAAGCTTCAGCTTCAGCAGGAAAGTGAGGGGAGCAGCAGGAGGAGAGATAAAGGGACTCCAAACTGAATTAATGCCAGTGCTGGGCAGGCGGGCGGTGGAGACGCTGCGTCGGTGCTCGGTGGTCCCTGTCATGCAGCAGCCATTCCTCACTTGCTGTCTGCATCCCTAACACTTCTGTCTCATCCCTCTTGTCCCTCTTGTCCCCCTTGTCCCCGTCCCCTCTGCCCAGGTGCCACTCTGCCTGCTCCAGGAGGCTCAGGAGGCAGCGTGAACGGGTACCACACGTGCAAAGGTGAGCTCACTGTCAGCGCTGCCGAGCCACGTCCCTTTTTTGTCCGTGCACTTCCATTCCCTGGGAATACAAACCTCAGTGTGACACCGTCAGCACCCCAGTAGAAGGGAAGTGAGCTTGGCAATGGGTTGGGAATTCTCAGCTGCGGCGATGGAGGGTGGAGGTCAGGCTGAAGGACAGAGAGGGGCAGCCTTGGGGAGCGACAGCACCCTGACACCTCGTCAGGTGGTGTTAGGAGCTGATAAATGGGAGATCATTTTAAGGCCTGCAATTAAATTTATTGCTTCTGCGGGATTATAACGGCATCCAGCCCTCCAGTTTGAAGAGCAATTTTAATTATTGCCCCTTATCTGCTGTTAGTTTGCCGGTTCAGCGAGATAATAGGTGCATAAAAATGGCTTTATACCTCGGTGCCAAATTATTTAACCTTGTATTAGCAGTGGCTTTATCAAAGGGGGGCTCAGCTTGCACCAGGCTCACAAACAGAGAGGCATTTGCTTTGTTTGTAAACTGTCAAAGGGCATAGGGGGGACAAGTGGAAAATCCCCCGTGGCAGGAGAGGTGAGGATGATGCGATGTCACTCCACAGACAGACGGACGGAGCGTGGCCTCTTGCTCCTCATCTCAGCTGTCTGTGGCTGCCTGGGGCTAGGTTAGAACCTGATAATCTGGGGTGGAGAACGTGGGCAGTGGTGCTGACCCCGGGCTGGATTTTGGGCGCAGATCTGACGGAGATCCAGTGCGACGTGTCGGACGTGAGCCGGCGGTACCAGGCGCTGGGCGCGGCGCTGCGGGAGCGCCAGCAGCAGCTCTCGGCCATGCTGGACAGGATGCAGGAGGTGCAGGAGGAGGCCAGCTCCATGCTCAAGTGGCTGGAGTCCAAAGAACGGACGCTGTCGGAGCTGGACGCCTCCTCCTCGCCCACCAAGACGGAGACGATGAGAGCCCAGGCTGAGCACAACAAGGTGATTTCTCTTCGCGACTTTCTGGGATCATAGGATCACAAAGTGGCCCTTGGAGATCATGCAGTTGCACCCCTCTGCCATGCATCTCCCAAAGGATCCCAGAGATGTGCTTTACTGCACAGGATTAGTCACAAGGGTTTACCCTGAGTTAAAGAAGGGCATTCCCGGATCAGGAATTCCAGGCAGATCCATGGAGCAGCAGCCCCAAGTTCCCCTTTGCTTTTAGACCTGTTGCTGTCAGGCTGGGGGAAAAGGAGATAATTTGGAGCCCTTGCTGCTGGGCCACTCCAGCTTCTCCTGGAAAGCAATTCCCAGCCTTTCCCTGCCCTTGCAGCCAAGTTAGTTCACACTATTGCTAACAAATTGATATCATTAAAGAGCAAAGAAGAGGAATTGTCCAGCTCCAGCTTGTAGCTGCTTTTCCATTCCTACTCGGTGATTCTTTCGCCCCATATCTGAGGAAGTTCAAATCATTCTTTTCCAGGCATTTCTGGCTGAATTGGAACAGAATTCTGGGAAGATCCAGAAGGTAAAGGAAGCACTTTCTGGCTTGCTGGAGAAATATCCAGATTCTCCGGAAGCAGCGAACTGGAAGAAGATGCAGGAAGACCTGAGTAAGTGCCTGAAGCACTTAATGAGGCTTCTGTCTGCAAACATCACGTTAGACGTGGTTCAGGAGTGTGGGGCGATCCCAAAGTCACGCTAGAGCAGAGTCACTTCTAATTAAAATTCAGTAAATAGCAAACCTATCTCCGAGCTGTCTGGTGTGGAAGGTGTTCCTGAGATGAGCCCTGTCGTGATTAATGAAATCTCTGTGATGGATGTGGATTTTGAAGACTTGCCTCCTTAAATTGCTCCTTAAAAAAATAAAAAGGGGGCGGGGGTGAAAATGTGTTAGAGGCACGGGTTGATTATTTTGATTAAAAGCTTCACTGCTTGATATAAAATTCTAATCATTAGTGAGGCTATCCTAGGTAATTAAGTGTTGACTAAACAAGGCTGTGTGTTCAAAAAGAAGCCCAGAGATTCTCTTCTTTGAAATAGCAGGAGCCTGTTGATGGAGTTGTCCGTCCAGGAGATCTGAGTGTGCTGTGTGAGGACAGGTACACACGAGAGTATCCTCATTTATCGGGCCAGGGATGTGAGATGGCTCACCCAAGGTCAGAGCAGCTCACAGTAGTAGTGACTAGAGCACAGAAATCCTGCTTGCAAGGCTTTTTTTCCTAGGAGCTTCCAGATCACGTAGCCACTAGATTTGGGTAATGGCTTAGGAGATGGAGAGTGGATAGAGCCACACTAGTTTGATTGGAAAACAGAGGAGACTTCCCCTCGGGAGAACCGTGGGGAGGGGAAAACAACCTTGGTGATGGAGGGGTGGGCAGGCCAGGGGCTTGATGCCAGCCAACAGAGGTGGTGCTTCAGATTGCAGGTGGGAGAGGGCCAGCCAGGCCACGGCGGCACGGCAGCAGAAGCTGGAGGAGTCGGCCACCCAGCTGGCCACGTTCCAGGCGGCCGAGGCCCAGCTGCGGCCCTGGCTCATGGAGAAGGAGCTGATGATGAGCGTGCTGGGCCCCCTCTCCATCGACCCCAACATGCTCAACGCTCAGAAGCAGCAGGTGCAGGTGAGAGGGGTTTGTGTCTTCACGGTGGGCTCAGGATGGAGGGGAGTGTCTCGCCCAGAGTGGTGTGGAAGGTCGTGCTTGCCTTGCGAGCGCTCTGGCGTGCCGTGAGTGTTCAGAGACCTCGTGGCTCCTCTTCCAAGTCCTCCAAACCCCGCTGAGCCCAGACTGCTGTGAGTAACTTGAAAAGGGTGCAGTGCTCAGCTCCCTTCCCGCACTGGATTGACTCACCAGTGAATCACTTGGCCTCTCCTGGAGAGTGAAATTGCTTTAAACAAGGCCTGCGCTGACGCTCTGCAGGACTTGCTAATGCTGCCCCTCTGCCTGTCAGCCTGGCCCTTCCATTCCTCCTGCTTCCAGATCCTAACATGGCTGTAACCAGCCACATCACGGAGCTAAAAAAAAAGCCCCAGTGGAGATAATCAGATTTCCATCTCATCTAAGTGGTTTATGCTACATTACGAGACAAATAAGAGAGAGAGAGAAAAGTCCTGGAGTCGCAGACCCCTCCCAGCTTTTTAACTTCCAAGGTCACAGTAAATCCTGGGCTACCCAGCCCAACTGCTGTCCCACCCCAAGGCCTGTTCCTGCTGATTCCATGGGCTGGATAAAGCCCCTGGAGCTCTGCTTTGTTTTGACTGTGTGTACTCGGAGCTGTCAGTTTTATGCAAACATTTTAATGTTGTTTCTGTTCCAGTTTATGCTGAAGGAATTCGAAGCTCGCCGACAACAGCACGAGCAGCTCAACCAGGCAGCTCAGAGCATCCTGACTGGCCCTGGAGATGTTTCTCCATCCACCAGCCAGGTGCGGGATGAGCTCCAAGGGGTCAACCAGAAATGGTCCGAGCTCACGGAGCGCCTCAACTCCCGCTCCAGCCAGATCGACCAAGCCATAGTAAAGAGCACCCAGTACCAGGAGCTTCTCCAGGGCCTCTCAGAGAAGGTGAAGGCTGTTGGGCAGCGCCTGAGCAGCCAGTCTGCCATCAGCACCCAGCCTGATGCTGTCAAACAGCAGCTGGAGGAGACCAGTGAGATCCGCTCGGACCTGGAGCAGCTGGAGGAGGAGATCTCAGAGGCTCAGACCCTCTGTGATGACCTCTCCATCCTCATTGGGGAGCAGTACCTCAAAGATGAGCTGAGGAAACGTCTGGAGACGGTGGCACTGCCCCTCAAAGGGCTGGAAGATCTGGCAGGTGAGATAGAGGAGAGGTTGCTTAAGAGATGTTGGGATGTCAAGCTCCACCCCTGCTCTTTGCCAAAGGGCTCTCCCATCACTGGGTTTATAAAAATAATAGGGGAAGCACCATTTATCCCTTTTTAGGGTTCTTCATGGGTGTTTTATGTGGGACCAAGCATGGGAGAGCTCAAACTCCAGGAATAGCTGAGCCTGGAGAGGGAGCAGAGGTGTTTAGCCCCACTGATGTGGCTCCTCAACAAGCAGGGGTGGCACGTGCTTGGGAAAAAAAACCCAGGTTCCTAAATTCATATTGGGGCATGGAGAAGCCCCAGTGGTCATCCTCTGGTCTTGGGATGCATCTTCTGGTTTCTCAGAGGTTACGTTTAGAGACCAGTCCGGAGAGCTGAGACTTCTGCATCATCACTGCCTCTTACGACTTAAGAAATTTATGAATCAGTGAGCAAAGAGGGCTGGTGATGCAATGGAAAGCTCCTTCCTGTTAATCAAAACACAGTTGGTGCATCTGAGATGATTTTAAATAATTGCACTTCGCTTATTTGATTTGAGCTTAATTGTCGCCTTCTAATCTCATTCCCGTTCCAGCCGACCGGATGAACCGACTGCAGACTGCACTCGCGAGTTCCCAGCAGTTCCAGCACATGTTTGATGAACTCAGGACCTGGCTGGATGACAAAAGGTGCCAGCAAGCCCAGAGCCAACCGATTTCTGCTAAACTGGAGAGGCTGCAGAGCCAAATCCAGGAGCAAGAAGAGTTCCAGAAGAGCCTCAACCAACACAGCGGCTCCTACGAGATGATTGTGGCCGAGGGAGAATCTTTGCTGCTCTCGGTCCAGCCTGGGGAGGAGAAGACCACTCTGCAGAACCAGCTGGTCAGCCTGAAAACACACTGGGAGGAGCTCAGCAAGCAGGCTGCTGACAGACACTCCAAGCTCAAGGACTGCTTGCAGAAGGCTCAGAAGTACCAGCGGCACGCGGAGGATCTCCTGCCCTGGGTGGAGGACTGCAAGGCAAGGATGGCAGAGCTGGAGGTAACCCTGGATCCAGTGCAGCTGGAGGCCACTCTTCTGAGGTCAAAGGCCATGCTGAGTGATGTGGAGAAGCGCCGGTCCCTGCTGGAGATGCTCAACAGCGCTGCCGACATCCTGATTGACGCTTCCCAAACCGACGAGGACGACATCCGGGATGAGAAGGCCGGCATCAACCAGAAGATGGATGCCATCACAGAAGAGCTGCAAACCAAGACTGGCTCCATTGAAGAAATGTCCCAGAGGCTCAAGGAGTTCCAGGAGAGCTTCAAGAACATCGAGAAGAAGCTGGAAGGGGCGAAGCACCAGCTGGAGATCTACGATGCCCTGGGGCCACAAGCCTGCAGCAACAAGAATTTGGAGAAGCTCAAGACACAGCAGGAGGTGCTGCAGGCCCTGGAGCCACAAGTGGATTATCTGAAAAACCTCACTCAAGGTCTGGTAGAAGATGCTCCAGACGGATCCGACTGCTCCCAGCTCTTAAGCCAAGCTGAGGTGGCTCAGCAGGACTTCAAGGCTGTGAAGCAGAAAGTCAATGACTGCTGTGCACTCATGGAAAACAAGCTGGAAGGGATCGGCCAGTTCAACAGCAGGGTCAGGGAGATGTTCTCCCAGCTGGCAGACCTGGATGATGAGCTGGACAGCATGAGCCCCATAGGGAGGGACTCTGACAGCCTCCAGTCCCAGGCCGAGGACGTCCGCGCCTTCCTGGGCAAGCTCCACCAGCTGAGATCCGACATTGCATCCTCCGAGAGCGAGTGCAAGAAGATGCTGGAGGACGAGGGCAGCCCTGACTTGCTGGGGCTGAAGCGGGAGCTGGAGACACTGAGCAAGCAGTGCAGCAAGCTGACAGAGAGGGGCAGGAACCGGCAGGAGCAGGTGGAGACGACGCTGTCCCGCGTCGAGGACTTCTACAGCCGCCTGAAGGAGCTGAGCCACATGACCACGGCGGCCGAGGAGAACGAGGCCTTGCAGTGGGTGGTGGGGACAGAGGTGGAAACCATCAACCAGCAGCTGGCAGACTTCAAGGTCAGTTTGATTCCATGGCGGTTTTGGTTTTTCTTTAAAGTGGGGTTCGGCACTTGAAGGTGGTGTGGTTTTTTGTGGGCTTCAAGCCGTGGCGTCTTCGTTGTTTGTTGCTGTGATGTGAGTGGGTTTGCAGTGAAATATCCTTGCTCTGGAGGGTGTGAAATCCTGCTGGTGGACTTGATACTCTGTGGTGAAAAGGTGTGGAAAGATTTTGGGGTTGGGCAGGAAAATCCCTGTTCTCCTGGTGATGTGTGATGTTGGCGTGCCAGCACCTCGTGGGCTGGTAGAGGTGGGTGGCATTTAGATTTTGGGGGAGGAAAGGAGGGATTTGAGTCCGTCTGAGCTGTGAATTTAAGAGTGTAGTCCGGATCAGATCATCCTGTGGGTCTGCCTCTGCCTGGCCCCCCACTCCTGCTTGCTGTTCGCTCCATCTGGGTCACTTATTGCGTCCATTTTGGGATCCTTGGGTACAAAAAGAGCCACAGATAAACTGTGAGACGAGGAGTGTGCCCAGGGAGTAAAACCAAGGTGAAGTTTTATGTGGACTGTTCACATTTCCAGCAAGGAGCTGATGGAGACCATCAAGACTTGAGAGAGGGAAGAGTGTGAGTGTGTTTGATGCATTTCCATACAGTGTTATGGTGTCGGGTCATGCTGTTACACTACATTAATTACATTAATACGGCTCAGAAGTTCTCTTGCTGTGAAACTTCTATTCCTGATGTGCTCAGGAGCTGATGATTGGGCTGATTTACATCTGGCTGCTCGTTTCCTGGTGTTAATGGGGGGGCGGGAGGGAGAAGCAGTTTTACAGCCATTTACTTTTCATCTCATGGCTAATTGATCCCGTTCCACCACTTGAGCAGCTGTGTGAAACCTTCACCAGGACAAGGTGTTTCTGGTTTTGGGGGATGCCTATCCAAAAAAAAACCCTGGAATTGTATTTGTAGGACAAACTCAACCTCACCTGATGGTGTTGCTTGTGTCGGGCAGTTTGCTTTGAGCGAAGATGGGAAGGATTTAAATTCATCATTAAACACCACAGAGTCACTTGGAACAAATATATCCAGAAAGGAGTTTTTAGTCCTTAAAATCAGTGAACGTTTCCTGCAGAGCAAGGGATTATTCCCAGCTGAGTAGCTCTCATTAGGAACAATGACAAAACCCAGACTGGGCAGGAGCAGCTTAACCCACCGTGGGCTTTGCACATGGTCCACAGCTCAGTGACCTTGAGGATGACCCTTCAAGGCATGGGTGACCCGAGCCAAGGGGGTTTGGGGGTCCGAGGTGTCCTTACCAGGAGTCATTCGTTGGCCATCGAGGCCACGCAGTGCAGCTGGGGCCTCTGTGGGTGGGAAAGTGAAAGTTGCAGCCGTGGTGGGAAGGTTTTGGCTGGGAACGAAATGGGGGAGAAGCACGAGGGGTGGATGGAGCAATCGTGGTTACAGCAGCATTCCTTCATTCCTCCATTCCTCCTTTCCCCCTTTCCTCCATTCCTGCCGTGCACGGTTCATCCCGGGAACGGGGATTTTTGCACAAATCCCAAAGCTGATCTTGGCAAAGCTTCGCCTTCTGGTCCTCTCTAAGAGAAATACAACCCCAGATCCTGATCTGCACGTGGAAGGGCATCAGCAGGGCCTGGAGGGAGAGCTGTGGAAAAGCCTGGCTCGTGCTCTGTGGGGAGCTCGGGGGGCTTCTCTTGGTTGCGCCAGGCTTTTGTTTCCCAATAAATTCTCTCTCTAAGACAATATCACACCTCTTGCCCTCCTTGGATTGCAAACCAGGGGCGTGCCCGGAGCGTCCTGGTGGAGCAGAGGAGCTCCTCATCCTGGCAGTGCTCCGGGGGGAGGATGGGGTGACGGATGGGGTGACGGATGGGGTGACGGGGGCTCTCCGGGAGCGGTCGCGCTCTGTCTGTCCAGAAGGCTCAAATGCAGGCAGATATTATGTCTTGAGGCATTAATTTTAATGAACATCTGTGTAAATGAGATGCAAATTAGGCATGGCCCCGGGGCTCCAGGCAAGTTGCCAATGGAGCCCTGACAAAGGTGGGCACTTCTGGACTCATTGTGTCCAGATTTTAATAAAGAGGATCCATTGAAGGCTCTGGTGGAGGCTGGGAACGGGTGACTTTGGAAGCAGCTTATGTTTGAAGCTTCCCGTGTATTTTTCTTTTCCCTCGAACTTGCCCCAAAAGGCCACAACCTCCTTAACTTTTGGAAAGCTGCCATCCGTGCATTTCCTCTCTCCCCCGCCAGCCCCTTTCCCAGGTCACAGAGGGACTAATCCTGGCTTTGGGATGGATGAGCCCTCTCCTGCTGTAAGTTTTCCTCCTGGCTGGGTTCCTCCGAGGCGGGAGGCTGGGAAGCAGCTGTCGGATCGTGCTCAGGGGGAAGCTTTGTTTGCAGGAGGGGTTTTGGTTCAGCGAGCGGAAGCGATTTTGGGGACGGACCCTCACCAGCTTCCACGGCCATCAGAAGCCAGGAGGACGATCCAGGGTGGAGCTGGAGTACAGGGAGTGCAGGAAATCCAGTCAGGATTGTAAGAAACCCATCTGGAGGAGACTTTAAGGGGTCATCGGATTCAGCCCTGAGTTTTCTGGTGAGATCAAGTGCAGCTGAAAGGCATTTCTGTGGTTTGGAGCCTGTGCTTATATGGACATCCCGATGAATCGCTTCGGATCCAGCTGTGCCACAGGAGAAATAACACGGGTTTAGCTCATGTTAAGCTGTCAGAGCGAAGGAACCTCATCTTTAACTCCTGATCTCCAGCAGGAGTTTAACCCAAGTGGCTCTCGTTCCATTGCTGCCTCTCCGAGGAGCCCCTTTTTTGTATAAAAAGGAGTTAAAAGTTGGGAGAATCTTTGCACTGAGCTTCACATGGCCAAGTTGGGCTCTTCAGCATGAGGGACAAGTGCTGGGCACCAGCAAGAGCTGCTCGTAGGAGTTTCCAGGCTGGGGCACTTCTTCCCCCTCCACTGTCTCTGCTGTCAGCTCAGGTTTCTCAAAGCTTACGCTGATATTAAATTTTAATGACTGGAATCAAATGAGCTACAGTTGAGATGTTACTAAACATAACAGCCCCGTGGATTCAGTTTGGCAAACAGCAGAATTCCCCAGGGATATTTGATTCCCCAGGTACAGATGAGACGGGGGGGTCACTCATGTGAAGCCATAGGGGCTTTCTCCATTGCTTTATCTCCAGCATCAGCAACCCCTGATCAGCTGGAAAACCCCAAGTGAGAACCCTTCACCCCAAAAATCGTGAAACTCATGGGACAAAGCTTGTGCTGCTCAGCGTGAGTGGTTCATCCTCCTTCCCACGCTGAAGAAGCAGAGGTGAGGTTTGCTGGCTGGGAGCAGAGGTGCCAGAAAGCCCCAGGCGTGGGCTCGTCCTGTCTGGCCAAAGAGCACCCATCAGCCTGGGCCACGGAGCTGATGGAGTCACATTCCTGGGTGTTTTGGGGGAGACATCTGTGCTGGGCTAGCTTGGCCTCCTGGCTAAGCAAGCTTAAGCCTGGCTTTTGTTTTTCTTTTCCACGGTGGGTTTTGAACTTGGGTTTCAAAGCGTGGCTTGTGCTTGGCGTTGGCAGTTCTGAGCTGGGACCCTCTTTGGTTCACGGTGCTGTTTTTGGACAAATTCTTAACGCTGCCACATTTCACCTACGAGGCAGAGCGTTAATGCTCAGCCCTGGCTCAGAGGTGCTGGCAGGGATTTTTGGGCTCTCTACCTTACAGTGGTCAGAAGTGAAGATCCTGGTGCCTCCCCAGTCATGGGTGAGAAGGGACAGGGACACCTTCCACTATCCTAGGGTGCTCCAAGCCCCGTCCAACCTGTCCTTGGGCACCTCCAGGAATGGGGCAGCCACAGCTTCTCTGGACCTTTACTCCAGCAAAGAATCTCAGCTGCATCATGCCAGGGTGCTCTGCTTTGCTGGGGACGCTTTGTCCCCGTGAGGACGATGAGAGCAGGATCACCCCTGCGTTCCCCCTGAGCTGTGCTCAACAGCCACAAGGGATTTCTGCGAGGATCCGGAGCGCTTCCCCCAAAATGAAACCCGAAGAGTCGCCGTCATGTTGGGTCACGTTGGGTGGGTGCAGGTGCAGTTGGCTGGAGGGGGGGGGACACCTGGTGACGTGTCCATGGGCTGGTGGCTCCCGCTGTCACCACAGCTGAGCTCGGCAGCGCTGGGGCATGGCACAGGAATGTGGCGAGCCGGGACCTGCCGCAGCTGGCACAGCCGAGCTGTTTATCCAGGATCTCTCGCCTCCCAGAGTTAATTAAACCCCACCCTGGAGAGGAGGGAGGAGCAGGAGGGGGTCTCCCTCATCCAGCCTTCGGTGGGTGATGGCTTTGCCAAGGCAGCAGAGGGAAGGGATGGGATTTCGGGCTCCTGCCTCTCCTCCTGGCATTTTTGGGGAGGTTTTTTTTGAAACTGGAGTTGCTCAATGTGGTGAACTCTGGCTCTGCTGTGTCACACCAATAAAGGTTTAGTGCTGGATGATGAAGAGGGGGGAGGGAGAATCCCTAGACAGCAATAACTGAAGCCTCGGTTTTATTTTAGAGCAGGTCAGGTCGGCCAGGGCCCGCGCAGCCGTTGTGCCTCCAGCACCCTCTTTGTCTGCTTCAATGAGAAAAAAAAAAAATCAGGAAAGAAATCCCGGGAGTGGTGATGCAGTGAGTGAGGCCCAAACCAGAATTACTCATGTGGCCATTCCCGTGCTGCTGCCTGACGCTGCTCCCTGGGGAAGGCAGCAGTTATCCAGGGCTGGGGAGCCCACGAACCCTCCCGTGCCCTCCTCCTGCCCCTCTGCATGGCTGGGGGATGTCAGCTTCTCTCAGCACTTCATTTATGACTCATAATTGCCCCAACCTTTCCACCAGGGAGCTGAGTCAACGGTGCTGTCCGAAGTGCCACAGGTGCCCCTAACTGCTGCCTGCTGTCCCTGGGTTTGTGCCAGGTGTCCCTGCCTGAGGGTGCCGGTTTTGGAGAGGCGGCTGCCAACTGGTGTGACCTCGTCGTGTCCCCTGCATGAGCCACTGAGGCAGGGAGAGATGTGGGATGGGGACGTGACTGCCCAGCATCCTGCACTTTCACCTCGGATATTTTGCAGGAGGATCAAAGTTTGGGTTTCTCCCCGGAAGTTTTGTCCCGTTTAGGTTTGCAGCTTGTGCTCCCCAGCGGTCCCTGGGTGACCTTCCTTTGTAGGGTGATCTCAAGGGTCTTTTCCAGCCTCACTGGTTTTGTGGTTCTCTCTCCAGGATTGGCAGCTCTGCTGCTGCCACTGCAGAACCGCTCTTGAAGGTCAGAGAATGGTTTGGGTTGGAAGAGACCTTAAAGATCATCTCATTCCAACCCTCCTAAGGAGGGCAGAGAGGAAAAGCAGCATCCCATTTTGGGATTGCTGGGCTGAACTGGAGAGCAGGAGTGACTCCATGTGCTGGTGGCACAAGGCATTGACACCAAAGCATTGACACTCAAAGCCTTGATTTCTGGAGGCAGCGGGACAGTGATCCTTAGCCAGCACAAGTGGCCACACAGGCGATGCCCGAGCGCCCAGCCCACACCCCCGGGGTGGCTTTTTTGGGCACTCCACACCCCACCAAACAGCCAAGCCCCCATAGCTGGGGGTGCCTGGCCAGCAGGTGGGCGAGGGGAGGTGGGCTTCTGAGAACGGGATGTGGCAGGCAAGGCACACTCTGCCACTTGCTGTGCCCCAGCCTGGCCGAGGGTATTTTTAACCCTTCTGTGCCCCCGGAGGAATGTGTGCGGCTCCCGACAGTCGTGGAGTTGGGAGCAGCTGGGTGGGACTGGGCTGGGAGTGGGGACAGGCTGCGTGACGGTGTCTTCTCGTTGAACGCTTTCCAGACCTACTTAAAGTATCTCTGGCTTGTATTTTCAGCATCAGCAGCACACGCAGAAATGCCTCCTCTCTGACAGCTGTTAAGCTGCCTTAAAGGCACCATCTCCCCTCGCTGGGGAAGGGGATGATAAACGGGGAGGGGTGATAAGCACGGGCTGTACTGGGTGACAGGGCTGTCACCGAGCCTGGCTGGGGCGAGTGGCCCAAGCTGCAGAGCCCTGGTGGGGCTGGGTGCGTTGCGGACCTGGCGATCTCGTGCCTGCACAAGAGGCACGGGGAGCACAAGCAGCCCGGGCAGCCTCCTCACTCCTCGGGAGTGAATTTTAGCACTGGGGGAGACTTTTTAGCACGGAGGGAAAAGCCCTGGAGCTCCTCCTGCCCGGAGGGAACGCTGCCAGTGTGCTGGTTCATCAGCAAGCCGCGGGTGGGCTTTGACCTTGACGTGTCAGCAGGAGGCACAGGCACTTCCCCGAACCCGAGAACAAGAGCGAATTAAGCCAAGAGTTGCTGAGATCGACCAAATCATAGCGAGGCTTTTATTTAATTTTTTTTTTTTTCTCCCCTCCTTTTCTTTTCTTGACCGTGGAACAATCAGGCTGTGATCAAATGGTGCCTTTCAGGAGCTGCTGTGGCTCAGTGCTCCAAAAGCCACCCACTTGCAGATGCTTTGGTGACCCTGCCAGGTCTGAGCTGAGGGAGGTGGCCGGAGGAATGTCCCCTCTCCGGAGCACTCGTTAGCTGGTGGTGATGACACTTCGAAGTGTTTCCAGGAGATACTAAAAATACCGGCTTTGCATAAGACCAGGAGAGCTGAGGATCCGAGGGAGGAGGAGATGGGAAGCTTTTTGTCTGCAAAGGACTGAGCAGAGGAGGGAAGAGGAGCCTGGTCCCGGCAGGATGCAGCCGTGGAGTTGGGGGGATCCGTGGGGACATTCCCATCACCCACAGCATCCAAGCGAGGACTGGGAAGGGAGGGACTGTGGCCCCTGGGTCTGGAGCAAGCAGGGAAGGACTCAGGCCGGGATTAGTCACTGCAGCCTTTCAGGAACAATTGCCAATTCTCCTGCTGAAGGAGTGGTTTAAATGTCTCCCATGCAGAGGATTCTCCGGATGGTAACACACTTACCTCACTTCCTAAAGAGCCTCGGAGCACTTTATTAATCACCCCATCCCTGCTGTCCCCCTTTGCTCTGGGGAGCAGCTTCTGCGGTTCGTGGGCAGTGGGATGCCCGGAGAGCCCAGGGTGCTTCAATGGAGCAGCTGAGGACAGAAATGGGCATTTCAGCAGCTTTCACCTCCTGGCCACGCGGGCCCTGGCACGTGGCTCTACCTTTGTCTCTCAGTCCCATCTCAGGTTGCTGCCAGGGAGTTTTGGGGCGCTCTGTGCACGAAGATGGGGTTCCATGGGAACGCTGAACGCCGTGGGGCTGCGCCTGAGCGCTGCTGCAACACGTGGGCTCCAGGCTTCGTTCGGGAGAATTATTTATACCAACATCTATATTAGCTGCCTTGCAGGGAAAGCGCTGCGGTGCAGCTCCTGCACTCTTGGAAGAGCAAAATAAATTTAATTATTTTTCTTTTTTTTACGGCGCTCGCTGCAGCTGTGCGTCCAAAGTGCAGGAGGTTTCTCTGGGAGTTTGGGTTTTAACCTCTTCCTAAAACTTTCCCCGTGGAAAGGTGCAGACCCCCACGGAGCCTGCCGAGGTTTCCTCCCACAGCCCTGCGGAGGAGAGTCCCGAATTAACAGGCTCCAGGTTCCAAATGGCTGATTTAAAGATGTGCTGGCTCCCTGCATCCCCAGCAGCTGTAGCCTTTGAAGAGGGATTGAGTGGTGGCAGAGCGCTGATGTGAGATTGGTTTGAAGTCAGCTGTGAGCCAGAGGGATGAGGGAGCACCCAGCGCGGCACAGCGGGGTGGGAATAGCCCCGGTGCTCCCGCCTGGAGCAGGCGCTGGAATGGCAATCACAAAGGTTTGGGAAAAGGGATGAGTGAGGAGGAGAGCAAGAGGGAAAGAAACCCCTCTGACTTTCTGACAAACGCAGCAAAGGCTTTAAAAAACATGAATCCTCTGCTCAAAATCCCAGCGCAGCCTAAAGCGCCGTTTCTAAGGGAGATTTTGTGAGTGCTTGATTTGGCTTTGTGCTTTTATTGCAGTGTCTGAGGGAGGGTGAAATGCACCCTGAGTCCTTCTGTTGGGCTGGAGACTCTTGGGGTTATCCACTCTGCCTGGCTTGGATGTGGCACAGTGTTCCAGCCCAGTGGTGACACTTGTGGAGTCAGACATGGGAGGCACAGTGACCCACACGAAGTCAGACACGGGGGACAGGCTGCCCAGGGAAGCTGTGGCTGCCCCATCCCTCAAGGCCAGGTTGGAGCAGTCTGGTCTAGTGGAAGATGATTTTACTGTCCTTCCAACACAAACTATTCTATGATTTTACGATGTGGGCAGCAAGACCAGCAGGGACAAAGCTCACAGTGCCAAGCCAGGAGCTCTCCTACATCCACCCTGCACTCCTAGGCCAGGAGGGCACCAAGGTGAAGTTTAAAGAAGCTTTGAGGGCGAAGAAGACCCCTGGTTGCACCCCGATCTCATAAATGATGCGTCCATCAGAGATCTCGACCTGTCTCTGAGCTCTCTCGCTCGTCTCATAACACAGGTCCCTCGCTTCCAGCTGCTGAGATGCATTAAAAGAAAGCTAAAAATACCTTGGTGTCCAAATAGTGCTGTGCCATGTAAACAGTGGCGGCAGCGGTGGCAGGATGTAGCACAGCCGCAAGCAGGGTGACATCAGCCCGTGACGGGGACAGCACGCGTCCCCACGCACCGGGGCTGGTGGCCTTATGAGGAAAGCTTGAAACCAGCAGGTTCAGGAGACAAATGGGGATGCTCCTACTTGGAGAAGGTCTTGGAAAACCTCCGGGTGGGTTTTGGCTTGAGGGTGTTTTACTTGCAGGATGTGACCAGGTCTGGAGTGGGTGACGGGAGCTGTTTGTGGGAGGTTTGGGGACTGAGCAAAAGCCAAATGAGGGGGTCTTGGTGGTCACTTGGAAACACCTGAAAGGACGAAAATTCACCCATCCATTGCACTGACACAAAGCCCCAGCAAAGCCCTGACCTTGCAATTCCCAGCATTGGTTGGCTCCTGTCCCCATCGCTGGGGTGGCACTTGGAGGCTTAAAGCCGTGATTTGGGGAACCTGCAAGAGTTCTGGCTGGGATCTTCGGGCCAGGCACAGCAGGTTTCCAACTGGCTTCCATCCCTGCCCAATATTTCCCCGATGGTTTTAGAAACTGTTGGAAGGGGGGGGGGATGTGTCGGGAGGAAGACTCGGCTCGCTCCTGGCACGTGACTCGGTGAGGAAATGGGAAAGAATTTCTGGCTGTGAAAAACGGGGCAGCTCCACGTCGAGAGAGCGAGAGAGAGAGAGAGAGAGAGAGAGAGGGAGGGAGAGATCGTTCCTTCTTCGCAGTGGAACAAAAAAGCCTCCGCGCCCCAGCCCGGATGCCTGGGATTCCTGGCGGAGGGGCCCCGGAGCGGTAACGGTGCAGCTCCGCCAGCTCCCGGCCAAGGTGGCAGCGGGCGGCGTGGCCGGAGCTCTGGCACGGCACCGTTGTCCTCTTGTTGTTTCAGCTGCTCTGGATTAAAAGCAGGGACCAGGAGCTGCGGTGTCCCCCAGCAAGGGGAAAAATCCAGGCGTTGGGACACTCTGGCAGTGTCGGCAGCTGGGGCTGGAGGAGGTTGCAGGGCTGAATGTCCGGCTGTCTGTCCGGGAGGGCTCGGGGGGACGTGGAGGGGACATGCCCTGGGTGGGCAGAGGGGGCTGTTTGGAATTCCCACTCCCTGCCCGCCTCCTGCTCTTTTCCTTGGTTATATTTAATGGTGGGGAAAGGGGGTTCCGAAGGTTTCCCGCTGTGCGAACGTCTCCATCCGAGGAGCACTTTGGGCCGTTTAATGGGCAATTCCCCCCGAACCCTCCCCTTCCACAAAACATCCGTTCCCATCTCTCCGAAAGCAAAACAAAGCTTTGGGAATGCGCTGCCGGGACATGGGGATGAAGGGTCTGAGGGCTTGGGGATGTGGAAGCTGGGCTCCCACCACAGCCACACCATGACTTTGGCCAAGCCTCAGTGTTTTCAGGATGGCAATGCATCAAAAAATATCCAGGGTTTCATCTTCCTTGCCTGCGGCTCACCATGGCCAGGTGGGAGGGCTTTTGGTGAAGCTGTGGCACAGCAAAGAGCAGAACGAGGTCCTTTTCTCCCGGTGTTGGTGCTTTTGGAGTGCAATGCTGCACGTTTTTCTGTATTGCACACCTTGTATTTTTATCCCGATGCCATAATTCATCCCAAAGTAGCAGGCCGGGTGGCTGGTGGGGCGGGTTGTTGCCTGGAGATGCGTGGAGGCTGTTCCCAACCCTCCTGTTTTCTCTCCCAAGTCTGTGACTTCCCTCAGCATCACTTCGCAGCGGTGATTCACGCGCCCGGCTGCCTCCCTCCCCACTTCCAATGTTCCCCATCTCTTAAACCCAAGGGTTTTGGGGGAGGAAAAGAGGGTGACAGGACTCAGGTTGCTGCCCTAGAGTTGGGGCTATAAAAAATCACGGTTTTTAGGATAAAGAGCCTGCAGTGGTTGAGGGGAACGGTGGCAAGTTGCGGGTGGCTTTTTGGCAGAGCGGTGGGGAAGGTAAAATTGGTACTTTGGGGGTGTTTCGGGTGGGCTCCTCCGGTGATTTAAAAACTCGGTTCTTTGTGCGAGGGCGGGTGTGAGGAGCAGCGAGACCCGATGTGTGTGGGGGGGGGGTGTCCGCAATCCCCCTCCCAGCGCCGGCTCGGGGAACAGCGGACAAAGGGCCGGGGGAGCGGGGCCGGTGGCGGGGGGAGCCGGAGCCGGAGCCGCCGCCGAGCCAGGGCGTTGCTGCTCTTTGTCGGGGGCTGCCGCCTCCCCCCGGAGGAGGGGCCATCCCCGGCGGGGCGGGCGGGGACCACCCCCGCGCCGCCACCGAGCATCCCCCCCGTTCCCCGGCCGGGTCGCGCTCCGGTCCCCCCTTCCCGGGGCCGGTGGGGGGGTCGGCGCGGGAGGGGTGCGGGAGGCACCGCGGCGCTCGGGGAGGGGGCGGCCCCGGCGCTGCCGCCCCGCCCCGCGGCACCGCCCCCCGCCCGCCCCCGCGTCCCCCCGCC
>NW_024582087.1:1489801-1498344 GCF_017639235.1 Corvus kubaryi | reverse complement strand
GGCGAGCGGGCGGCGGCGGCCGGGAACAGGAGGACGAGCGGGAGCAGGAGGAGGAGGAGGAGGAGGAAGGCAGCGGCCATGCATCCCGCCGCGCCGGCCGGGGGCTGCCCGCGGGGGCGGCGCGGAGCCCCCCGCCCCCGGCCCGGCCGCTGAGCCGCGCACAAAAGGGGCGAGAGCGGCGGGGAAGGGGAACGGGAGGGCGGCCCCGAGGTGTGTGTGTGTGTGACCCACCCCATCCCCAGCCCCGGTCCGCCCCGCATCGCCGCCGGTACCGGCCCCGCGCCCGCCCCGCCGCCCCCCGCCCCGCCATGGCCGGGCCGCCCGGTGGCGCGGAGCCGCCGCAGCCCGACACCGGCCGCCGCGAAAGTTAGTGCGAGCGGGGCCGGCAGCCGCAGCAGCAGCAGCAGCAGCAGGAGGAGGAGGAAGAAGAAGAAGAAGCAGCAGCAGCGGCAACAGCCGCCTCCAGCCGCGGCTGCTCCCCGTCCCCCCCGTCGGCTCCCGGAGGCAACTCAGGGGATTCCATCCCGCTCCGTCCCTTTGCCATTTTTGGATGCGTTTTATAGCCTTTTTTTTTTTTTTCCTGGGGAGAAAGCGAAAAAAAAAAAGCGAAGACCCAGCAGCCTTCCTCCACTGCCGGACTCGGCGGCCGTGCCGCCACCACCGCGCACCCACCGGCTGGATTTTGGGGGTTCCGCCACTCCCGGTGGCACCGGGCGAGGTGACGGCAGCAGCAATGCCATCATGTTTTTGAGACAGGAAACCTCCGAGTTTGCCCTGAATGAAGAACTTCCTGTGTTTAAAGTTGTACGAATATCCGCTGACAAGCTCAGTTCAAATGAAAACACGAGAGTCGGGGGGAGAGGCTAATTCGGACCAGCTGGACTTCCACGGCGCTCGGAGCTGGGCAGAAAACGCGCGGAGCCGCTCGCCACTGCCAGCCGGGAGCGGCCGGGACAAGCAGTGCCTTTGTTAGTAAAGAAGGACGGACGGGATAATTTAAGAGCTTCAAACTCTTCCGCCGTCTCTGTCGCGAACCACTTGGAATATTTTACCGAAGCTGTTGGATTTTGGATGATCCGCTGATGGATGGGGTTTTTTAGGGGGGCCCGGGGGATGAGATGGGTTGTTTCACTGCTCGGGACCGCCGGTCGGGCTGCTGAGCCGGCGCGGTGCTGCCGGTCCCCCCTCCCATCCCCGTAGTGTCACTTTGGGATCAGAGGCCGCCCCGGCAGGTTTGGGACCTGCTGGCCGTGTGATGCTTCCTGCCGTGGTGGGCCAAAGGTTGCCGGGGTGGTTCTGTCATCCATAAGGACGAGAGTATGGGCAAACCACTGAGCCGGCCAGACTGTTTACGGCAGAACCGCACTTGCCTGGGGAAGGGCGAGGATGAGGATGGTTATATAGAGGATTGCTACGTGCCCCAGAGATCGATATACGACACGATGAGGATTAACGAGCAAATCGATCAGGGATCGAAGCTCAACCAGCTCTCCAAGAGCACCCTCGGCAAGGGGGATGGCAGCACCATATCCAGCAACGGGACTCTGGGAGCTGCCAACGTCTTCGAGTCCAGGCCGCCGGAACCCAAGAAGCTGGATGAGCGAGTCATCTTCGACCAGCTGAAGCTCAGCAGCGACGTCTCCAAGCCGGCGCCGGCTCCGCCAAAGAGGCGACCGAACCCCGAGAAGAAGGAGAACGTCAACCGGCGCTCGTGGAAGTCCTTCATGCCACCCAACTTCACCGAGTTTGCGGAAAGGATGGGGGCTTCGCTGAGCGAGGTGTCGGAGGCGGGCGCCTCCAACCCTTCCCTGCGGGATAAGCGGGATTCCAGTGCCATGCTCGCCGAGCAGCCAGGCCAGCCCGACCACGGCGAGCCCATGTCCGAGTCTCTCACCTTGGAGCACGTCTCCAAGTCATCTGGCACGGCAGAGGCTCTGGCGGCCAAGCAGTTCGGCGCTGATGGCTACGGTGGTCCCCGGGACGAGCGCCAGGCCCTGCTGAACGCCGGGGACAGCCGTGCCAGGGACCTGGCCAGGGCCCGCCGGCTCCCCAGTGCCACCTGGCCACGAGCCAGGAAGAATTTCATCAGGGGAAGCTTCAGCGATGGGCACCAGGAGACCCTGGAGGCCTCCGAGTCGGACTCTACAGTGGAGAACGTCAACCTCTCTCCGTGCCTTAGTGAGGAGCTGCTGGATAC
Source organism: Corvus kubaryi (assembly GCF_017639235.1). Taxonomy (NCBI): domain Eukaryota; kingdom Metazoa; phylum Chordata; class Aves; order Passeriformes; family Corvidae; genus Corvus; species Corvus kubaryi. The sequence continues at coordinate 1,496,147 of NW_024582087.1, read as the reverse complement.
GGGACTGGATATTCTCATCACCTCCAATCTCAGGGAGAAAACGGAGTCTGAGCTGAGATTTGAGGAGGACGAGCGCTGGGTGATGATGGAGGAGTGGGAGGAGGCGACGCTGTCAGAGAGAGGAAAGGCTGTTCTGGTGGCAGAGGAGAAGAGGAGCTGTTGCTTGGCAGATATTTCTGAAGAAAAGGAACAATCCACTGCTCCAGAGGATGGCTCTGCCCCCAGCCCGGGGACCTCCCGGCCCTGCACATCCCCGGGGGGTGCTGGCAGCACGTGCTGCACGGAGGACGCGGCGGTGCAATGTGAGGTGGAGGACTTTGCTCCGGTTTTGGAGCGCTCAGCCAGCCCCACGGGCCCCGAGCTGTCCGACACGGACTCGGTGCAGATGTTCCTGGAGCTGGAAGAGCAGTGCCTGAATGAGGACGGGGGTGATGGGGCTGTCCCCGGCTGCCTGGAGGTTCAGATGTCCCCGATGGACTCGGAGGGGCTGGACCCAGATTCGGCCAAACTGGCCGGGTTGGTGGTTGAAGGGGGTCAGCACAGGGCCCCCTTGGACATCAGCGCCTCGGACTCTGCTGTTGTGTCAGATCTGGAGGACTTCGATGTCACCTGCAGCTCGCAGGTGCTGAGCACGCTGGAGCCCTTGACAGAGCCCTTCTCAGAAAGGGACACGTTGGCTGTCACCCCGACGGACTCGGATGGAGGGGCCTCCCCCAGCCCCGTGGCCATGGCAGGGCTGGGGTCCCTCCTGGAGTGCTCCCCAGCGCTGGTGGGGGAGGTTGATCCTGACCCACTCGTGGACCCGGAGTTTGTGGCTGGTGGGATGCCCTGTCCTGGCACAGGGGCACATCCAGCTGCTGCGCTGGGGGGAGATGGTTACCCCAGCGCTCCGGAGGGGTGGGGTGAAGATAACCAAGACTTGCTTCCCGAGGTGACCTGTCCTGGCCGAGTGTCCCCCTGCCAGCCCCCAGCTCCGGCCACAGCGATGGAGGAGCTGGGGTCCCTCCCACGGCACGGCCAGGCTGGCGTTGAGGGCGTGGTTCCATTCAGGACCCATCACCTTCTGCCTGGAAGGACTGAGGTCGCCAGCTGGGATGTCCCAGAACTGGTTTCTGAGGATGAAGCCACAGATTTGGGATCAGGGAGTGGAGCTGAGGGCTGGACTCATCCAGCAGAGAGTGGGGATGTTTGCTGTGGTTCTCTGCTGCCTTTCCACGCTGGCTCTGCATCAGAGCCAGGCTCCGAGGCTCCTACAACATTCCCGGTGCCTATTGAGGACCTCCCATGGGAAGTGGCTTCCCTGGGCCAGGGCCTGGCTCTGGAAGGGGCTGCCCACCAAGAGGGGTGCCCTGTGGAGGTGGCTGTCACACGTGGGGGGACACCAGCAGCCATCCTGCGGCCAGGAGATGTGGACTTGCTGTTTGCCCCTGGCTGGGAGGTCCCATGTCCTGCCAGCCCAGCTGCCCCTGAAGAGCTTCCTGACACATTGTCCATCGCAGGGCCTGCCATTCCATGGGATTTTGGGGAGCTTTCTGCTCCAACCCACCCACTTTCACCAGGAGGTGTGGCTGTCCCGGAGCCCCAGGCTCAGGGGACACCACCAGCTGCCGGGGATCCCATCCTGGATGCTGAGGAACCTCCAGGAGAAACCACCACTGCCATGCCCTTGATGGTGGAGGAGCTTCTGGAAGCCCCACCACCCTTTGCTGACGTGCCTGCTGCCACTGTGCCACCACCAGCAGCCGAGCCACTCGTCTCGGGTGCCGGAGACCTCGGTGGTGACCCCATGCCATTGGTGGTGGCCTTGGGGGATACAGATGACTTTGCCATCATGGTTGTGCCGTCCATCCTGGAGCACCTGCCCGAGGAAGCGCTGGCTTTGGAGGATGACCCCGTTGCGAGTGCACCTGCAGCGGGGGCGGCAGCTTGGGAGGGTCCCCCTGGTGCCTTGCCACCCTTCCCGGAGGGTCCCGCCACCCCAGAGCTGCGGGGGACACGCTCTGCCACAGCAGCCAGGGCACAAACCCTTCCCAGGGCTGTGATGAGGGGCAGCCTCCGTCCCCGTAGCTGTGGGGGTGCCCTGTCCCTGTGCCCCGGCGAGGGAGAGGGGACACCGGGCGCGGAGGGACCCCTCGGCGCCGCTCTCATGCCAGAAGGGCCCCCTGCTCTCCCAGATGGATTCGTTCCAGATAACGAGGTATTTGTTGCTCGGGCTCCTGCAGCCGGGGCTTCAGGCGCAGAATTCGCTTTATTTTGCACGCCAGGGCTGGGTGGGAGGTGGGAGCCCACTCAGTAACGCACGATCTGGGCTTCCAAACAGCCTTCTCCCTCCCGAGATCGGCTTGGATTTGGCAGGCAAAAAGTTTTTGGGCTGGGAGAGGGGGAATTGTGGGGTTGTGTAAGTAAGGGAGGCAAAAGACTCTGGCTGCTCGATGACCTGAAATGTTGACTTACACTTTTTTGGCTTATTAAAGTACATTATGGTCACTCAGATGGAAATCACAGGCTTCAGAAAAACCTTCTCGCTGGCTCCTGGCGGGGAGTTCCCATCTTTGAAGCAGAAAGTATGTCAGGAAAGAGAAACCTGTAAAATGAATTAAGCACAAGCAATTCCTGTCCCGTGCAGTCATCGCTGTCTGCAGCTTTTTCTGTGACCATTGAGGTGCTGAGGCTCAGAAGGTGCCTGGGAAGGGGCTCAGATTCTCTCTGGCGTTCAGGGATTTGTGTTGCTCGCGGCTCTTGCCTGGAGAGACCTCGGTGCTGGAGTTCCCACAGCCGAGCGCTGATTTCCTGCCATCTGGATTAGGAGAAATATCACTAAGGAGACATCAGAAGTTAGTCAGCACCAAAAATCCCGATTTGGTGGCAATTACTCATCCTTTGGGCTGTACCACCCCGTTGAGAAACGCACATGCAGGGGCTTGGAGAGGTGGTTTCACATGGGGGGTCCATGTGAGCACAGGCTGGGACACCCAGAGGGGACCTGGGTGAGGGAAAAGCCATTGGGTTCTTGCCATAGCTGTCTGTTCCCTGAAATTCAGTGGTGGGCTCCTTATTTTAGGTTCAGCACCTTTGATTCTTCACCCCACAAACCTTCCCCTTTGCTCCAAGCGTTCCTGGAGTCGCTGGTCCTTCCCGGAGCTCCACATCCGGCAGCGATGGGGTTAAGGGAGATGAGGGAAGCAGAAAGCTTTGGGATGCTTTGGGAAGCCTTCCTGGGAGTGAGGAGGAGGCAGAGGTGTGGTGGAGCAGATGTCCTGCCTGCCTGTCTGTCCAGCTCTTCCCCAGGGCAGGACACCTCGCTCCACGGCTTCGAGGGTAGTCGTTAAATATTTGTTTCCAAGCTGAGTCACGGTGAGGTTAATGAGCTAAATTGCTGGAACCTTTCATGAGCAAAGGAAAACAAGGGTGTTGGACACGCTCCCCCCCAGGCTGTTGCTGGGATTATTTTTGTCAGGATCCTCAGGGAGCATCGGGCTCTCGGGCTGGCTGATACCTGTGTTGCAGGTACCCCTGGTTGGATCAGCCGGGCTTTCCCACAGGGCTCCCTCCCTGCCTGGCTCCTTTGGAGTTTGTTTTGCAGTCCATGGAGAGCTCGGACCAGCCTGGCGTGCCAGGCTTATCAGCCTGATCCTTTTGTGGGTTTGGCTCTTCTAGCCAGCAGCTCCATATATAAACAGGAACAGGAGAGCAGCCCGGGAATTGGCGATTCCAAGGCACCGTTTATTCCTTATAACCGTGGCAGAATTCTCCCTGAGCAAACGGCTCTGGACAGTGTCTGCCAGCTCACCCTTCGCTCCTGTCCTGGAGGGACCTCCCTGCCCTCCGGCTGCTGAGCTCTGCTGGGAAGAAGTAGCTTTTTTTCCCTTTGGAAATGAGGCAGGGAAAGTCAGAACAGCGCCTCTTGCTCGGGCTGGGAGCTGTGCCTGTGTGTTTTGGGGGATTTTGGTGGTTTCGGGGGGGTTTTGCCTCGTGCTCCTCCAGAGCAAAGCGATTGCTGGGCGCAGAGAGCCGTGTCCTCCCCGAGCCACTGCTCTGCCGGGGGAGATCTTGCATCCAAGTGGGAATTTTTCAGTGCAGGCTGTGTCCGTGCATTCTCAGGCACAGGGAGCAGGTGGCTGGCTGCCATCCCCTCTGCTTCCCAGCTGGAAAATGTTCCAAAAGGGCCAAGGGCTCCGCTCCTGCCCAGCTCTGGGTGTGGGGTGACCTGTGCTCTGCATGGGCTCATGGGCCAGGGGAGCAGAGTAAGCCAGGAAGGAATCTGCTCCCTGTTTTGGGGGCTTTTGGGGTACTTGCTGTGGGGACAGGGCAGGCTTGTCCCTTGGGGCTGGTGGGGAAGGAGCAGAGAGGGACGGGCAGCGCGTGGTTCCAGCAGATCCCCAGCTCTGATAAAGAGCATTTATCTCCTCCGGAGAAACAGGATTCTCCCTGCTGCCTCTCCTGACAATGGGGAGCTTCATTCGCTCTCCTCCCCCTTCGCTATCAAATCTTTTTTGGTTTAGAAAGCTTTTCCCCACAGGATTCCCAGGCAGGACCGTGCCAAATCCGTGGTAAACGACTCGCACATTAATTGCCTATTGCCTTTGTCTTTCGAAATACAGCGAGCTCCTCGCTGCCTGTAATTTCGTGGTTAACAAAACTCATATGATGTCAGGTCTCCGTTCTCAATAGCTTCACTGTGAGAATTGCTTGGGGTTTTTCCCCAGGAGCGTTGTTCCCCAATCTGATGGCGAGTCGGAGCTGATGCTCTCATTTCTTCCTCAGTTTTCTCTCTTTACCTCACTCCAGTGCTTGGAAAAATGGGATTTGGCTGCTTAAAAGCAGAGGTGGGTGTGGATAGACCCTGAGTTGTGCTCCATACCAGCAGATTCCTGTGACATCTGTGTCACTGGGTCAAGGCGAGGGAGGAGTTTAGACAAACTTGCACAATTCCAATAAAACCAGTGCGAGTGGCTACTGCATCTTCCCTGGAGAGGAAAGCCTCTTGCATCCATGGAATGACTGAGGGGCTGGAAGAGCAGCTCACAGCTTGTCAATCACCTTTTCTCTCCCACCCTTTCCATCCCCAGCAATTCCAGAAGGAGCAAGTGGATCCCCTCCAGCTAAAACTGCAGCAAGTCAATGGAGTTGGTCAGGGACTCATCCAAAGCGCCGGGAAAAACTGTGACGTGCAAGGGCTGGAGCACGACATGGAAGAAATCAACACCCGCTGGAACACCCTCAACAAGAAGGTGGGAGCGTGGGCAGGGGCTGTCCCTGGTTCCTCTGGCATCTGGGCGAAGGAGGGGGTCACGGGCAGGGAGCTGAGGCTCCAGTGCCGGTGCCTGATGCTGCAGTGGGGTTGTTTTTGGGGTTCAGGTGGCCCAGCGAGTGGCTCAGCTGCAGGAGGCCCTGCTGCACTGTGGGAAGTTCCAGGACGCCCTGGAGCCGCTGCTGAGCTGGCTGGCAGACACCGAGGAGCTCATCTCCAACCAGAAGCCTCCCTCTGCCGAGTACAAGGTGGTGAAAGCCCAGATCCAAGAGCAGAAGGTGAGCACGGTAGGAGGGAGGGGGACCTCAGGACAGCCAGATAACATTTTGGGGGTCCAGCTGGGATGTCCACGCTTCTTTCCTGGTGGATCTCAGTTCCTCACATCCCAGTGTGATGAACGCTTTGCCCGCACTCAGCGATCTCCATCGCCTAAATCACCTAAGTCTCTTCGTTGTCCCCGCTGCCCCTTGAAGTCGGCCGCTGGTTTTGCTGGTCGGCCGTGTTTTTCCAGCCCTGAGTTTTGCTTTGTGCCAGTGATTCTGCTGTGTCAGGAGTGAGCTGCTGGTGGTGCAGGGCCTGGTTTGGGTGTTTGGACAAAGGGAACGTTACAAAGTGTGAGAGTGGGCCCGAGGTGTGCCAGTGTTTGCTGAGATAACAGCCCGGGGTCGGCGCCTGCCCTGCGGAGCGGGCGGGGGGAAGGCCGAGTGTGGTCATGGGGAAATATTTCAGAAATGAATTCTTACCCAGGCTTGGGTTGAGGTTGGAAGAGGAAATGTGCTTCAAGTGGAAGTTAAAAGCTTGATAAGTTGGAGGGGGTTGGCGGGGAAGACTCGGGAAACTCTTCTAGCACAGGAGTGGTTTGGGTCTTGAGTGGTGTAAAAGTGGGAAGGGGGAAGGGCAAAGGAAGGAAAAGGGGAAAGGGAAAAGGAAAGAGGAGAGGAAAAAGGGAATAGAATAGGGAAAAAAAAGGGAAAGGAAAGGGGAAAAGAAAAAGGAAAAGGGAGTGGAATGGAATGGAATGGGATAGGATAGAATAGGATAGGATAGGATAGAATAGAATAGAATAGAATAGAATAGAATAGAATAGAATAGAAT
>NW_024582087.1:1460973-1489791 GCF_017639235.1 Corvus kubaryi | reverse complement strand
ATAGAATAGAATAGAATAGAATAGAATAGAATAGAATAGAATAGAATAGGAGTAGAATAGATAAAATGAAAGTTCAGTTGGAAGAGACCTACAGTGATCACCCTGCCCAGCTGCCTGGCCACTTCAGGGCTGCCCAAATCGAAGCATGTGACTATTATAATGTAATATAATACAACAATATAATACAACTCTATAATTTTTTGAACTGGTTTAGAAGGCAGAGCCGTCCCCCCGGGCTGGGCCTGGTCTCAGCCCACTGCTGGCGCTGGTTCTGAGCCACAATTAGAGATCTGACCTCTCCAAGGGCTGGATTTGGTTCTGCTGCCCCAATCTGGTAACCTTCCCCCTTCCTTTGTCTCCCCAAAGCTGCTCCAGCGCCTCCTGGACGATCGCAAAGCCACGGTGGAGATGATCCAGGCGGAGGGCGACAGGATCGCGCAGTCGGCCGAGCCTGCGGATCGGGACAAGATCGTGGGGCAGCTGGAGAGCCTGGCACGGCGCTGGGAAGGGCTGCTGGGCAGGGCAGCTGCCAGGTGAGAGGGACTGGGACCGGCTCATGCCGCGAGTCACGGTGCCCTGGAGCCGGGGGTGACAACATTCGGGAAGCTGGCGGAGCTTTCGGTGCAGGTACATCCTGGAAACATGGAAACAGCTGGAAAACACGAGGAATCCAAGGCTGATAGCAGTGGTTTACAATGGCAGGGAAGAGCTGAGATTAAATAATTTCCCTGCAGGGGAGGGATGTTATTTTTATTCCTGTAAGCTTTAACGTTTAGCAGCATCCTGTTGACACCTTTCTGCTGCCAGAATCTTGTTTGTGAGTTACTTATTTCTACCTAAGCCGATATTAGAGGTTATGAAGTCACTTCTGAAGGCCAGATTGGGCCCTGTCAGTGTTTTTAATCATTGCCAACAAGCTGGACTGTCCATCCAGGGTCCAGCCAGGACTGTCCATCCAGGACTGCCTTTAACCAGAAGCTCTGAAAGACCAAGAGCCTGGCCACAAGCTGAGGGATCATCCAAGACAGGGATGGAAGAAAAGGGAGTTGGAACTAAATGGTCTTTAAGGTCCCTTCCATCAAAAAGCTGCACTACAGGGGAGCCTTTCTGCCACATTCCCAGGGAGATAAACTGGATCCTAAAGGCACAGCTGCAGGAAAAAGCTCATTTTGCAGTTCCTCCACATTGATTTTTGTCTTTGCCTTTGTAGCTTGCCTGACAATGGTGCCTCACCTTGCTCTGGGCAGGGCTGCTTTGGTTCCCCTCTTCCAAATACCTGAAGCTGCTTCCCATGCCTGGCTCCAGCTGGGAGCTGCTCCTTGGTGTTTTCGTTGACTCAAAGAATCACAGACTGGTTTTGTTTGGAGGGGACCTTAAAAACCATCTTGTTCCCACCCTCGGCTGTGAGCAGGGACACCTTCCACTCAGGTTGCTCCGGGCCCCATCCAACCTGGCCTTGGACACTTAATTCCTTCTAATTTTATGATTACTTTTTATAGGCAGAAGCAGCTGGAGGATATCTTGGTGCTGGCAAAGCAGTTCCACGAGACCACGGAGCCCGTGTCCGACTGGCTGTCGGTGACGGAGAAGAAACTGGCCAACTCCGAGCCCATTGGCACCCAGACTGCCAAAATCCAGCAGCAGATCAGCCGCCACAAGGTAGGGCCTGTGCAGGAACAGGATGGAGGTGGTTGGAGTCAGGTCCCGCTCCAGTGGTTGTTTCCACCCCAGCCGGAGGGGTTTTGGCACAAACAAGGATTGGAGGAGTTATCCAGGCTGTTTTATGTACAGAGAAGGCTGCAAGCCCTGACCCACTGGCGTGGGTAAACATTAAACTGATGTCCTTGCACCTCCCAGCAGACTTGGATAGAAAAAACATTCCCATCCATGTGTTTCTTTTTAATTTTGGCTCAGTTTGCCCATTCAGGGGCGGCTTTTGTGTCTCCTCCATTCTTTCAGTTGCGTTCATTGTCGTGTTCCCCCCTTTTTACGTTGCGTTTCTTTTATTTTCCCCATTCTTCACTCATTTTTTGTTGTATTTTTTGTTTCTTTTCCCCCCTTCCTGTTGTCCATTTTACCCTCCCCGCCATTCAGGCTCTCGAGGAAGAGATAGAGAGCCACGCTGCCGACGTGTCTCGGGCGCTGGGGGTCGGGCAGTCGCTGTCCTCCCTGAGCTGTGCCGCCGAGCAGAGGCTGCTGGCTGAGAAATTAGAGGCTCTGCAGAGCCGCTACGGCGAGGTCCGGGAGCGGTGCGGCCGCAAGGCAGCACTGCTGGACCAGGCTCTGGCCAACGCCAGGCTTTTTGGGGAGGAGGAGGTGGAAGTGCTCAACTGGCTGGCTGAGGTGGAGGACAAGCTGGGCTCAGTGTCCATAAAGGATTACAAACGGGACGTCCTGCAGAAGCAGCATGCCGACCAGCTGGTATTTTCTGTTTTTATTTCCGTGTTTGTGTTGTTGGTTTTGTTGCGTTTGTCTGGTTCTGTTTATGTTTCTGGCCTGGCTTTAGTTTTGCGAAGCTTGTTCTGCTGCTGGGTCTTTCTGAGGCTTGGAGAGGAGTGTAAAGGGATTTCTTGTGTTATAAACAACAACTGTTGGCCCCCCCCTCCACTCCCAAAAAATGGGTTTCTCAAGGCAGGGAAACTTCAAATGGTTCGTTTGCTTTGTGAGCAGTGTCTGAGCCAGCTTGGCCACCCTCTGCCTTTGAAAAGCTGGATGCTGTTTCCAAAACTGAGAGCTGGAAAAGCCTGGTGGGTTTTTGGAGCTGGGCTGGCCACCAAGGAAGCCTCTGCTTCCGCTCTCTGGGGCTGGGCAGGCTCTTTTCTGTCTAATCCAAGTCCTTTGGTGACACAGGTCCAATGGGTTGGGTTGGGTTTGCTCTAAAATTTCAGCCTTTGGGTCCCAAAAATCCCAAAAATTCCCGTAGCAGGATGACTGGACAGTTTTCAGATGGGTTGTGCACCCTTCCTGTGCTCAGCAGGGAAGCTCACGCTCTCCAGAGCATCTCTGGCTGGCAGGACACAGGGACCTGCCCACAGCAGGATAACCCAAATTTGCCTTTTCCTTCAGGCTTTGAATGAGGAAATTGTGAACAGGAAGAAGAACGTGGACCAAGCCATCAGAAATGGACAAGCTCTCCTGAAGCAAACCACAGGTAACGCAGAGGAGATCCTGGCACGCTCTGGGAGATGTGGGAGGTCTGGGAATCCATCCTCAGCATGCTCTTCCTTGGGATGTCCATGCTCTGTTGGGTGGAGGCTTTTCTCCCTCAGCTCTTCATTTCCTTTTGGAGACTCCCAAAGTAGCTGGTTTGCATCCAGACTTCACTCTGGAACACTCCAGCTCAGGATTTGCTTGGTCCCAAATCCCAGCCTCGCAGCGGGTGATTCCCACTGCTGCCGTGGGGATGCTCAGTGCTGAGGGAGGCTTTTCTCACTGCAGCCAGCTGCAAAATCACACGGAAAAGAGGTTAAAAATACCCCCAGCCCTCTCCTAATATTGCTTTCCCAGACTGAGCAGTTGCGGCTGTTGCCACGTGGGTGTGAGTTTATGTTTATGAGTGGGAAGAGAGGTCGGGGCGCTGCGTTTCCTTCAGATGTGGTGTGCTCGGAGCAGCTGTACAGCCCCGTGTCCTTGTGGGAGCTGTGGAGCAGGAAGAGTGATTACAAAGGATTTGGCAGGCAGCTCCGTGTCCTCTTGGAAAGAGCAGCAAGGGGTGAACTGACCCTTTTTTCTTCGAGCTGGGGCTTGTTGCTGAGAACTGAGATGGGGTGGCTTTGGGGCTTTGCAGCACACTCCCAATCCCATCCCATCCCAGGGACAAGGTGGGTGTTGCATTGATGGAAAATGTCAGCTCTGAGTAAAACCAGGCTGAAGTTGCATTAATACGAAGCAAAGTGAGGCTGGAATTCGCTGGTTAAAAGGTGGACAGAGAAAGTGGCTCCTGAAGCCTCCTGGGGTGGCTCCTGAAGCCTCCAGAGCCCAGCATCATTTTCTGAGACCCCCCTGCCATGTAGCCCTGGGAGAGGGGCCCTGGGACAATTTTCCCCTTGCTGCTGTCCCGCAGGGGAGGAGGTGCTGCTGATCCAGGAGAAGCTGGACGGAATCAAGACCCGCTACTCCGACATCACCGCCGCCAGCTCCAAGGCCCTGCGCACGCTGGAGCAGGCCCGGCAGCTGGCCACCAAATTCCAGTCCACCCACGAGGAGCTCACTGGATGGATGAGCAAGGTGGAGGACGAGCTGGCCTCCAGCGGGGCACAATCCCCCGCCGGCGAGCAGATTCCCCAATTCCAGCAGCGGCAAAAGGTGGGAGAGCAGCACCCACGGGATGGGGGCGTGAGGGTGGTTTGTTCTCTGCTTTGGGGAGGAGCTGGGGAGGACACACATCCATGGGTGCCGTCCCCAGGAGCTGAAGAAGGAGGTGATGGAGCACAGGCTCATCCTGGACACGGTGAACGAGGTGAGCCGGGCTCTGCTGGAGCTGGTGCCCTGGAGAGCCCGCGAGGGGCTGGACAAGCTGGTGTCGGACACCAACGAGCGCTACAAGGTGGTCAGTGACACCATCAAACAGAGGGTGGAAGAAATCGATGCTGCTATCCAGAGGTCTCAGCAGGTGATTGAACAACCCCTGCAGGGTTTTCTTGGGGAGCGGCCGGGCACTGCTCGTCACACAGGGCCATGGCAGTGGGAGGGATGGCGAGCTCAGCCAGCCAGCCAGGAAGGCCAAATCCCATCGGGAATGCCAAGAAATAGACCCCAGTGTGGCAGCAGGGGTGGTGGCTGACCCGTCCTGGTGTGTGTTTTTGGGATGGGATAATTCCGGAGCAGCACCGTGTTGTCCCGCCTGTGAACTGCTGCCTGCAGGGGGATGGAGATGGTGTCAACCTGGTGACAGGTGACTGTCAAAGCTGGGAAAACATCATCCCCTGCTGTGGGAGCACAAAGACTTGTTCCAGGCCAACAATCCTCCCCAAAAAGGCTTGTCCTGCATGGACTGGAGGCCGTGGAGTGCTGGGAATACCATGGAGTCAGTGCTCTGTGGAGCGAGGGAAATGCTCCTGTTTATAGGGATGTCCCTTCCTCTGCAGGCAGGGAAGGTGTCAGGAGAGGTGGCTGCTCCAGCCTGCCCCAAAACCAGCTGCAGGAGCCACGAGGGCAGCGTGGAGTCAGGAACCCGAGCCCCACCTTGATGTCCCCTTCTCCTCCGCATGCCAGGGCGAGGCGTTTGTCCCCGGGTCCCACCGGGTCCCTGTGTGATTCCCACTGTCCCCAGCCCTGCGTGTGCTCCATCACTGACCACTGCCCCTCCTCTCCCCCGTGCCAGTACGAGCAGGCGGCTGACGCAGAGCTGGCCTGGGTGGCCGAGACCAAGCGGAAGCTGATGGCTCTGGGTCCCATCCGCCTGGAGCAGGACCAGACAACGGCTCAGCTGCAGGTGCAGAAGGTCTGTGTTCACTCTTCACTCCCTGAGGGGGTTGGGTGGGGTGGGCAGCAAGGAGGGATGGTCCAGTTTGGGTGCACTTGTCCTTGGGGTGTGTAAGGAGGAAAAAAGAACAAAGGAAAAAATTGCTCTGAATCCTCCAAGTGTTGGGATTCCCAAGGAAAAAAGCTTCCTCTCTGTTTGCATTGGAGCCATTCAGGGCTTGATGGGTGCTCTGGTTTGGTCTCCCTTGGGAGAGCTGCTCCCTTGGAAGCCTTTCCCTGTGGCCACTGCAGCGAGCTCTGCCGGGCTCTCACCGGCACTGGCAGCAGGAAGGGTTTAGAGAAATGAATATATTGATTAATGAGGGTGGTTTCCATTTGCTTTTTGCTCATTGTTTCCCTGCAGTGAGGGACTCCACAGATCCCTCCCAGCAGCCAGACATGGAACAAAGAGGTGCTGGAGGGGTTGGGGGCTTTTTTTTCCTCTATATATCTTTGGGATGAGCTCATGCCTGAAAGAACATGCACTTTAAATAAACGGCCCTTTCCTTCCCTTTGCCGGGGCAATCAGAGCAGCACGTGGGCTTATTGGGTTTAAAATTAAAGCAAAAAAAGGGAAAATAAGGCAGTGTTTTAAGAGAGGGAGGACTGAACCGTTGAATATTGAGTTAAATTGAGCTCAGCTTCCCGCTGTTAATCTCATGGACCTTGGGAATGGCAAAGTTATTGGTGGATGCAGCTCTGGAGAGCATCATTTTGTGTTCACTGACAAAGGGATGATGGAGCTTTTCCTCCATTGGGGACCTTGGGTGTGGATTATACCTCATTTTAAGAGCTGTTTTCAGGTCTTTGAAAGAGAGAGGTTGGTGTAGATGAGGAAAACAGGCAGGAATCTGCATTCCCAGCCACATTTTCAGCTTGCCACAGGACGCTTGCGCCAGGTTTTGCGGGGTCTCTGTGGCAGGAGGGTGCCGGGAGAGGCTGGGGAGAGGTTGAGCTCAGCTCTGATTTCTCCCCTTCCTCTTCCTGCAGGCTTTTTCCATCGACATCATCCGGCACAAAGACTCCATGGATGAGCTGTTCAGCCAGCGCAACGAGATCTTCGGGACCTGTGGCGAGGAACAAAAAGCTGTTCTCCAAGTGAGCCTCCTGTGCCCTTCACTGTGGCAGGGAGGGACAGAGAGGGGAGAGAGGCCAATCCCCAGCCCTTGCCCAGGCAGAAGGAGTTCAGAATTGCTCCATCTTCAGTAATTCCCACCAGCATTAGCAGAAATCTCTTTACATTTATGACTCTCCTTTATTGCTGGTTTTTATTGCAAGGTTTGGGGATGGGGGAGCGGGAGATTCCCGAGGCTGCTTTAATTGGAATTACAGCATGGAAGGCCACCAAAGGCACCTCCTTCTCTTCCAGCTCGCAGCCTGGAGCTGGCCCTTTCCCTGGGCCCTTTTGCATCTCCTCCCTCCTTTTTTTTTAGGAGAAAACCGAGTCCCTGGTGCAGCAGTACGAGGCTGTGAGCCAGCTCAACTCAGAGCGCTACGCCCGCCTGGAGCGTGCCCAGGTCCTGGTCAACCAGTTTTGGGAGACCTACGAGGAGCTGAACCCATGGATTGAGGAGACCCAAGCCCTCATCTCCCAGCTGCCACCCCCAGCCATCGACCACGAGCAGCTCAAGCAGCAGCAGGACGACATGAGGGTAAGAGGATGCAGGGTTTGCATCTCCTGCCCGTCAGTTCTGCCCTCAGCAGAGGGCAGGGGCAAGAGCACCTTTTTCTTCTGAATTTTCCTCTCTTTTTTGCCCCTATTCTGTCCTTTTTGGGGAGCTTGCTTGTGTGGCACGAGCACGCCACGTGAAAACCATTTGTCGTGTTGGAGCACTCCTGACCAAAATTCAGCTTGCTCCCAAGGAAACCTGGCTGCCTTTGGATCTCCTTCCTGCTCGTGGCAGGAAAAAACCACTTTGTGCTTTTAGGGTAGAGGCTGCAAAGCAAAGAATTCCCAGTGGGGTCTCCCGTGGAGCTGTGGGGAGGGTCAGAGGCTGGGGAAGGACCCGTGCCAGGCGCTGTGCCACAGCCATGTTGGGAAGAGCTGAGTGCCATGTGCTTGGCAGATGCTGGGGCATGAAATCCAGGGTGTGAGTTCCTCCCAGATCCCATCACTGCTCTTGGAGTGCTGTTTGGAATAAATAGGCAGCGGCTCGCAGCAGATTTCTAAACAAATGTGGTTTTTTTTCCACACTCCCCCCCCTCCCTCTATCCCCTAGCAACTGAGGGAGTCCATCGCTGAACACAAACCTCACATCGACAAGCTGCTGAAAATCGGGCCCCAGCTCAAGGACCTCAACCCCGAGGAAGGGGAGATGGTGCAGGAGAAATACTCCAGGGCCGAGGCCACGTATGCCAAAATCAAGGAGGAGGTTTGCCAGCGGGCCCTGGCGCTCGACGAGGCCTTCTCGCAGTCCACGCAGGTACGCCGGGGTGCCAGGGAGGTGAACCTTCCTCTCACAGCCCCCCCAGGGACAGCCACGTGCTTTGGAATGTGGCTTTATTCCCACTGTAAAACCCTTTATAGGGAATAACGTGGTCAGGCACCTCCGGGGTAGTTTCCTGCTGCTCGGTGGGAGCAGAGGAGAAGGCGTTCGAGGCTCCACGCAGTAAATAGGGTCGTAAATTTTTACGACCTCAATAATGATGCTGGTTCAAAGGGGCTGCTCTGGCATCCGCCCAAGGTTGGAAGGGCCCAGAGAGCCTCTTGAAAGAGCTTGAAGAGATAATTTCCAGTTCTGATAAGCTGTGAGCGCAGCGAGCAGCCATGGGATGCTTTGTATGGGAGAGGTAATGGATGTCTCCAGGGTCTGGGCATCTCTTGAGGAGGTGGGTGAGTGCAGGAGGAAAAATAGGAAAGGAAGGGCAGAGACTGGAGGTGCTGAAGTCTGGGAAGGGGGTGAAATTCCTGCTGCTGAGGGTTGATGACCCCCAGTTACGTTTCATTTCACCCCGTGTTACCGTAGCACAGTTGGCTTTTGTCACGTCCTGGGTGTTGATTTTCTTAATTCCTGTATTGTGTAGTCACTTCTCTTGGTTTGCACTTGTATTAACTCCGAGTTTTTCCCCCCCACCCCCACATTCCCCTCCCCTCTCATCTCTCACTCCCACTGTGGAATGTGTTGTCTGTGTGTGTTGCTGCCTGTGCCCGTCCTCCCCACATGGTCCCATTTCATTCTTGTGTTGACTGCGCCCCACCATTGCAGATTTCGGAGGTAAGCGAGTCCCCCCCCACCACAGACGTTCATTTACCCTCCCTGGCCTGGTTCTGTTTTACACCCAGACTTTCATTTCTGGTCCATGCACAGCTCAGCAGAACGTGCTTCAAAATTAATGCCGGGGGCAGGGTGGGGGGGGGCTGGAATCACATTTTTTGGGATGGCTTGCGTTGCGTGGCCGCCTGGTCTCAGCTTCCGCTGGGAATGCTTCCTGCAGAGCGGAGGTTTTGCTTTTGGAAGGGGTCACGCTGCTCCAGCTGGATGTGCTGGTTTGCTCCTGCTTGTTGGCTGAGCCAGCCTGTCCTGATCAACTTTGCACCAAGAGCCTGGCCCTTCTCTGCTGGGAGAGCCTGGGATTTGGTGGGCACCAGCACCGCTGCATTCCCAGTAGGAACTGGGAGGGGGACAAGAGCAGCCCCAGTGCTGAGCTGTCCTTCCCACCAGCAGAGAGGGTTTGGGATCTTTAAGGCCAAAGTTGACTTCTCCTTAGAAAAAACAACAATAAACCTTGCTGGACCCCCTCCCTCCTTCCCTCCCTGCCTCCCTCCCTCACTCCTGGCTTTCTGGTTCTGCTTGTGAGGCCGCAGCTCCATGGCAGCTCCTCCCCACCCGCATGCAGCTCCCGCTGGTCCTGCCGGATGGGTTCCCGCTGGCCCTGCACCACGTGGAGGTTCCCATCAGCACCAAACACACGGGCGCTTTTCCAGCAGCACTTTTTGCCTGGGTATTCCCTCAGCCAGCTTTGGGGTTCTGTGCCCAGCCACCAAAACCGAGACAGCAGCAAAAAAAGTGAATCTTTAGGGCTGAATCCAAGGTGCTGCCGTGTTTGGGTCACAGGTGCCGGGGGCAGCTCTGTGAGTGTCCGTGGGTGATCTGTGGGCTCTGCTGGAGCAGGGCACGTGTGAGCAGGAGGCTGCAGGGCTGGCATTGCTGCTGCAGGGCTGGCAATGCTGCTGCAGGGCTGGCATTGCTGCTGCTGCAGAGGTGACATTGCTGCTGCAGGGCTGGCATTGCTGCTGCAGAGGTGGCATTGCTGCTGCTGCAGGGCTGGCATTGCTGCTGCTGCAGAGGTGACATTGCTAATGCTGCAGGGGTGACATTGCTGCTGCTGCAGAGGTGGCATTGTTGCTGCAGAGGTGGCATTGCTGCTGCTGCAGGAGTGACATTGCTGCTGCTGCAGAGGTGATGTTGCTGCTGCAGGGCTGGCATTGTTGCGTCAGGGGTGGCATTGCTGCTGCAGAGGTGGCATTGCTGCTGCAGGGCTGGCACTGCTGCTGCTGCAGAGGTGGCATTGCTGTGGCAGGGGTGGCACTGCTGCTGCCGCAGGCATTGTCCCCTCTCCGAGAGGAGCCGTGGGCTCAGCGCTCAGGGCCGTGGCTCACGCTGGTGTCCCTGTGTCCCATCCCTCCTGCCCTAATGGGTCTGCTCCTCTCCAGTTCCACGACAAGATCGAGCCCATGCTGGAGACCCTGGAGAGCCTCTCCTCCCGCCTGCGGCTGCCGCCCCTCATCCCCGCCGAGGTCGACAAGATCCGGGAGTGCATCAGCGAGAACAAGAACTCCACGGTGGAGCTGGAGAAGCTGCAGCCCTCCTTCGAGGCCCTCAAACGCCGTGGGGAAGAGCTCATCGGCCGCTCCCAGGGAGCGGACAAGGACCTGGCAGCCAAAGGTACCTCTGGGTGGATTTAATTGTCCAGCTTCTCCCCCAAACCACGGCTCCGTCGCTGCTGGGGAGGCTTTGATGTCCCAGGGGTTTATTTTGGAGGTTCTCCTGGCTTTAGGAGCAAGGATGAGTCCTCAGGTTGGATTTGGGAGGTTCTCCTGGCTGTAGGAGCAAGGATGAGTCCTCAGGTTGGATTTGGGAGTTTCTCCTGGCTGTAGGAGCAAGGATGAGTCCTCAGGATGGATTTGGGAGGTTCTCCTGGCTTTAGGAGCAAGGATGAGTCCTCAGGATGGATTTGGGAGGTTCTCCTGGCTGTAGGAGCAAGGATGAGTCCTCAGGATGGATGTACCTGCTTCCATCTGGAGCAGACAGGGTGGCATCAGTCAGAGGAGAAAAAAAAGTACTTGTGGCTTCTCAGCTGAGCTGGCCTCTTGTTGGTGGCCCCTGGGACATGATTTGTTGGTGTTGATTCAGCATCTAATGGAGGGGAGGGGACATCCCCCAGCACAAAAACCCCATCAGCACAATTGGCACTAATTGGCACCTTCCTTGGCAGCTCAACAGGCAGCTCACGGACGGAGTGAGCAGAGACTTCATGCTAGAGGTGGCCAGAACAGAGGCTTGTTGGAGGGGGAGTGTGTGGGCAAATTTGCCCTGAGCTTGCACATAAATAAAGGCTTTATTTCTGCAGGCTGGAGTTTCTCACATCCCTCAGCATCTCCCAGAGTTAATGCTCTGGTAGTCCTGGCCATCTTTAATTCCCCTCTGGATATTCTGTTGGCTGTTTCTGAGTGTTTTCAAAGTGCTTTTTGCGTTGTAAAAAGGTTCCCTTCTTCGCTGAGTGCTTTAATTTCCTTCCACAGTCATCCAGGACAAGTTGGATCAGATGGTTTTCTTCTGGGAAGACATCAAAGCTCGGACCGAGGAACGTGAAATGAAGTTCCTTGATGTCCTGGAGCTTGCAGAGAAGTTCTGGTACGACATGGCAGCGCTCCTGACAACCATCAAGGACACCCAGGACATTGTCCACGACCTGGAGAGCCCAGGCATTGACCCCTCCATCATCAAGCAGCAGGTGGAAGCAGCAGAGGTGAGGCCCATGGGGCGTTGCTCAGTCTGGAGCTTGTCCACCCTCAGTTTATCTATTAAATTGGGAAGATCTGAGATCATGACCGTGGCCAGAGGTGGCTGTAAATCAGATTTGTAGGCGGTCAGTCAGATTATGAAGAGTTCTTTCCATCTCAGTTCGGAGCTGCAGGGGAAAAAACCAGAAGTGGATTCCACACACCCTTCACCTTAAATCACATTATCTGCTGCTGCTCTGGGAAGCCCATGGAGTTCTGTGTAGTCAGAGCTCTGTGCCCACTTGCTTGGAGTGATGTGGAAGCTTGCGTGGCTCTGCTCCCAGCCCGAGCCAGAGGCTGTCTGGCGTGGGAAGAGTATATTTAGCTTTTGGTCAGACCAGAGATAAGTGCTTGGATTTGTGTGCCACTGGTTGCTTCAAGGAAGTGGCAAAACCCGCTTCAGGTGGGTTTGAGTTGGCTCAGGCCTTGAGGAGCAGGGATGTTTCTTTATGCTTTGCTAAGTTTAGCCTTGCTGCTCCCTTTTCCTTCAGACTTTGCACCTTTTGAGCCTCAAAACCCTCACTCCTGTATTGACAAAATGCTCCTGTCAACAGCACGTCTCCTACAAACATCATCTTCAGCCCAGGCAGTTCAGGCTCACAGCTAAATACAGATGTTCTTATTTTAGTCCCAGAGGTGGCAGCAGACCCAGGATGGTGGTGCCAGAATTGGCCACCTGCTCTCTGTGTCACCTGCTCCTGGGGTTTGGAGTTGGGCTCTTGGCCAAGGTGCAGGACACTGGGGCAGGAAGGGCCCTCCCTTCTTCATCCCTCCTGTTCACGGGGCAGTTTTGGAAGAGGATTTGATCAGAAAGGTTTTTCTTCTGTGGCTGTGCCTCTGCAGACTATCAAGGAGGAGACAGACGGGTTGCACGAAGAGCTGGAGTTCATCCGCCTCCTCGGGACCGATCTCATCTTTGCCTGTGGCGAGACTGAGAAGCCAGAAGTGAAGAAGAGCATTGATGAGGTAGGGAGAGCCAGCAGCTTCCCCTGCAGATAAAATGAGGTGGGAGCAAGCGGGAGCTCTGGTTGAAGAGCCTAACGAGTTCTGTGGGCAATCCCGTGTTCCGCAGATGAACAACGCGTGGGAAAACCTAAACAAAATGTGGAAGGAGAGGCTGGAAAAGCTGGAGGAGGCCATGCAGTCGGCTGTGCAGTACCAAGATACACTCCAAGTAAGAAGCAGGGCTGCTGGTGCGGGGTGGGTGGACCTTGGGAGCGCCACTGCGAATCCTCTCCCTGGAGTTGTGCTGGGATTTGCACTTCCTTAAGGCGGGAAACCTCTCTGAGGGAGCCCGAGCTCAACCACCAGCTCTGAGGGGGAGCAGATATTTGATTGCACTGGTCTTCCCCAAACTTTCATTTCTGCTCAGAGCAGCAGGATGAGGGGAGGGAACAGGGAGCTGGCCAGGCAGAGCTGCCCTGCCAGATGAGTTCCATAGCTGTGGGGTGGTGGAGGGACCATCCCTGTCCCCTGAATGGCTGCAGAGGGGACACTTTGCCATTCCCTCACGTTGTCCCTGCTCCTTCCAGGCCATGTTTGACTGGCTGGACAACGCTGTGATCAAACTGTGCACCATGTCCCCCGTGGGCACCGACCTGAGCACGGTCAAGGAGCAGATGAACGAGATGAAGGTACACGGGAGGGGAGGGACCAGTTCTGTGGTGCTGCTTCGCCTCACAGAGCTCCAGTGATTCACTCGCTTCTGGTTTCTGTCCCGCTTGTCTTGGCAGGAGTTTAAAATGGAGGTTTACCAGCAGCAGATTGAGATGGAAAAGCTTAATCACCAAGGTGAACTGATGCTAAAAAAGGCTACGGATGAGACAGACAGAGACATCATCAAGGAACCACTGACAGAGCTCAAACATCTCTGGGAGAACTTGGGCGAGAAGATTGCTCACAGACAGGTACAGTGAACACCTGGGGCTGTCGCAGGATGAAACTCGCTGCGGTGCTCCCAGCCCTTTCAAACTCCCCTTTTCCATCCCTGTCCTTGCCCAGCACAAGCTGGAAGCCGCCCTGCTGGCACTGGGCCAGTTCCAGCACGCCTTGGCAGAGCTGATGGCCTGGCTGACCCACACCGAGGAGCTGCTGGACGCCCAAAAACCCATCAACGGCGACCCAAAAGTCATCGAGGTCGAACTCGCAAAGCACCACGTGAGTGTTTTCCCACTCCAGATACATTTGTAGCCCATTCCCGTGGCAAGACTCAATTTCTCATGAAGGCTTTGATCCCTGGGAGCGAGCAGGGTGTTTAGGAGAGGTGTCCAATGTTTGCCCACCTCGTGCAGGTGCTGAAGAACGACGTCCTGGCCCACCAAGCGACCGTGGAGACGGTGAACAAAGCAGGGAACGAGCTGCTGGAGTCCAGCGCAGGGGACGATGCCAGCAGCCTGCGGAACCGCCTGGAGAAGCTGAATTCCTGCTGGGAATTGGTGCTGCAGAAGACAGAGGAGAGGGAGCAGCAGCTGCAGTCCACGCTCCAGCAGGTTGGGAAGAGGCGTCGGGAATGCCCCCCTGTGCAGTGGGGTGCCGCTTTCCCCTTCGTTTTGGGGGGATAGAGTTGGGGATGCACCGGGATTTTTTTTATGGAAGTTTTTCTGTAGCTCCCGTGGTTCAGTGCCTGCTAAGAAGCTCGGCGGGGACCGGGCACAGCTGTGGCTTGGGGACACACCACGTCTCACCCTCCTGAGCACGCTGGCACATCCAGCTCTGCCTCTTTATCTGGTTTCAGAGCAAACACAGCGTTACCCCTGGCACATGATCAATGGTGGCTGATGTCATCTGATCCGGGGCCGATTCTCTGTTCCCCAACAGGCTCAGGGTTTCCATGGTGAGATTGAAGACTTCCTCCTGTGGCTAACGAGGATGGAGAGCCAATTGTCGGCATCAAAACCCACGGGAGGTCTGCCAGAAACTGCCCGGGAACAGCTCAATGCCCACATGGTAATTTCTCAGGAGAGATTTTTTTTGGGGGGGGTTTTTTTAATGCTTTTAATTCAGCAAATTCCTGTGAAATATCAGCATCAAAACTTCTCCTTTCTGTGTGTGGTGGGGAGAAGAGGCTGCTCTGGTCTCCTCTCACAGATCATTTTGCTCTTGATGCCTGGAACAACCATCAGGATGCTTTAACCACCTTTTCTCAGCTCCAAGTTTTGCTCTGCTGTCACTTCCCCGCCTGTCCTCAACCTCATGTTCCCATCACCTGGAGCTTTGCAGCACGACATGTTCCCTCTCCAGGCTTTTCCCTGCCTAACCCTTCTGTGGTGGCTCTCTGCAGGAGCTGTACAGCCAGTTCAAAGCCAAGGAGGACGTCTACAGCCAGCTGCTGGCCAAGGGGAGGCTGATGCTGCTCAACCGCGACGACTCCGGCTCCGGCTCGAAGACGGAGCAGAGTGTGGCCCTGCTGGAGCAGAAATGGAGTCTGGTCAGCACCAAGATGGAGGAGAGAAAGGTAATGTTGAGGGAAAGATGCATCCAGCCTTGCCCCATGGCCTGACAGCAGCTGCTCCCTGCGTGCCCACTCTGCTTTCCCACACAAAGCTGGGGGTTGGTTTTTGGGGTATTTTTTTATCCTTTTCTCTTGGTTGTAAAAGTTGAGTCTGTTTTTCAGGTGGTGCTGGGTGTCAAGCTGTCAACATGGGGCTTTTTTTCTAGATAGTCATCAGAATTGGTTAAATCACACAGAAAATGAGAGTGAAATGGCACTTTGGGTTAATTCAGGCAGGTGGGAAGAAGGCTCCCGCAGCTCTCAAAGGCAGGCTTTGTTGGTCAAGCCAAACCCTCCTCCGAGCTGACTCCATCCTCAGCTTTTGGCCGGGGATGAGATAAAACAAGGCCCACGGTGGCCTGGGCCCAGAATAAATGTGCAGCCCTGCAGCTGCTGCCACCAGAATATCACCCCCCATCCAGCCAGCGCTGTCCCCACGGAGATCCCTTTCCCAGGAAGCTGAGGGTGACGCAGCTGCTCGTGTGCCGAGGAAGGTCTCCCCTTTCAGGGACCATTCTTGTTCAGAGAGAAAGCCGTGCCTTTCACTGCAGCCCCCTCCCCTTGGCAAACCAGCCGGGGCGATGAGGTTCCTGTTGCAGGGACACAAAGGCCGCCTCTGTCTGCACATCAGAGCTCTCACCCTCCGTGCTGTGTTTTTTCCTCTCTTTCTCTCCCTCCCCGCTGCCACAGGCGAAGCTGGAGGAGGCATTGGCCCTGGCCACCGACTTCCAGAACTCCCTCCAGGATTTCATCAACTGGCTGACGCTGGCTGAGCAGAGCCTGAACGTTGCACCACCCCCCAGCCTCATCCTCACCGCGGTGCTGGCCCAGATCGATGAGCACAAGGTACCCAAGGGCTCCATCCCCAGCATGGAGGGAGCCAGGGTGGCACCTCAGCTCCCCTGTGGCTTCTGGTGGTCACACCCGGCTGCTCTGAGACGTGGGACACCCTTTGCTGTTGGCAGGTGTTCGCCAACGAGGTGAACGCGCACCGGGATCGCATCATCGAGCTGGATCAGACTGGCAACCAGCTGAAGTTCCTCAGCCAGAAGCAGGACGTGGTGCTGATCAAGAACCTGCTGGTCAGCGTCCAGTCCCGCTGGGAGAAGGTGGTGCAGCGCTCGGTGGAGCGGGGACGGGCCCTTGATGACGCCAGGAAGAGAGCCAAGCAGGTGAGAGGCGTGGGGAGGGCGTGACAGACCCCAAGGAACGGCCAGCAAGGAGGTGCCAGGACCAGGAAAGAACTGGAGACACCACCAGTGTGAAGTTTCAGGCTTGCTGCTGTTGCCTTGCAGTTCCACGAAGCCTGGAAGAAGCTGATTGATTGGCTGGAGGATGCAGAGAATCACCTGGACTCCGAGCTGGAGATTTCCAACGATCCTGACAAAATCAAGCTCCAGCTCTCCAAACACAAGGTGAGTTCTGCCAAAGCCAGGCTGGTGCTGGGCACGGGGTGGAAGGGGCTCTCTTGGGAGGGTGAAAATCTGGGAATCCTCAGAGGCAGGGCCAGGCTTTCTGAAGCAGTTTTGTTTTCCCTCCATTTCCCAGGAGTTCCAGAAGACTCTGGGTGGGAAGCAGCCTGTCTACGACACCACCATCAGGACAGGCAGAGCCCTCAAAGAAAAAGCCTTGCTTCCAGATGACACTCAGAAGCTGGACAATTTGCTGGGAGAAGTCCGGGATAAGTGGGACACAGTGTGTGGAAAATCCGTGGAGAGGTGAGCCCAGCCCCAAGGCTGTGCCAGCAGCACTCGTGTGCCCAGAGGGGTTTCATGGGGTGGCTGGAGGTCACTGGGACAGGACAAAAGGAGGTGAGTTTGCCCATGGAAGTTCACTGGGATGTTTGTTTTCCAGGCAGCACAAGCTGGAAGAGGCCCTGCTGTTCTCCGGGCAGTTCATGGATGCGCTGCAGGCTTTGGTGGACTGGCTCTACAAGGTGGAGCCCCAGTTAGCTGAGGACCAGCCTGTCCACGGGGACCTCGACCTGGTCATGAACCTGATGGATGCTCACAAGGTGAGAGCAGCTTTCCCAGCTCTTCTCCAAGACCCGAGTGGAGCTTGTCCTCCCCAAGAGCCAAAGAGCAGACACGGAGTCGGTGCTTTGCCTGTCCTGCTTTCCTGCGGGGGATAGAGGGAAAAACCAGCAAAAAAAGGGGAAGAACTTCCACATTACTGGGAAGGTGATGGGAGTGGAGCTGCCTGACCTTGCTCAGCTTCTGCTGCCTCCACCCAGGTGTTCCAGAAGGAGCTGGGGAAGCGCACGGGGACAGTGCAGGTGCTCAAACGCTCGGGCCGGGAGCTCATCGAGAACAGCCGGGACGACACGACCTGGGTGAAGGTGCAGCTGCAGGAGCTGAGCAACCGCTGGGACACGGTGTGCAAGCTGTCTGTGTCCAAGCAAACCCGCCTGGAGCAGGCCCTGAAGCAGGTGAGGAGGAAACCGTGGCTGGAAAGTCTCTTGGAGAGCTTTGCTGGCCTCCAGCTTTGTTCCACGCGAAGCTCAGGGAAGAGGTTTTGCCCCAGCCAGGCCCTGCAGAGGTCCCTGCAAAGCAGCGGGGGGATATCAGCCAGTCACTGATTCTTTCTCCTCAAAAAGAGCTGATAAAGGCTGGTTTGAGGAGGGAGGATGGGAAAGATCTCACTGATGTGCACAGCAGTGATCGGACAGGCCAGGCTGGTGTTTGCCAGTGTCCAGAGAGACTTGATTGAAGATGAAAATAAAAAAAAACCCCAACCACAAAGGTCAAAGGCTCTTAAGCAGCTTTTGCATCAAGGAGGCAATTTACAGAATAAACTCTACCAGATTGCTCAGGATACAGCACTTGTGCTGTTTTTATAAACATTTCTTTCTTCAGTGCAGCTGATGCTGAGGGGAGGGAGGTGCCTGAGTGCTGCAGGACCCAAACCCCAGCCCCAAACAGGGCTTTTTTCCCCCCTTTTTATGTATTTTTAAAGCCCCTTTCAGCCCCGTCGTCACTCCAGCTGCCGGGAGCGAACCCAGCAGCCTGTTTGGGGAGGAGGAGGGCTGACAAAAGCCTGTGCTCTTGTTGCTGCAGGCTGAGGAGTTCAGGACAGCCGTGCACATGCTGCTGGAGTGGCTCTCGGAAGCAGAGCAGTCCCTGCGCTTTCGGGGAGCGCTGCCGGACGACGCCGAGGCCCTGCAGGCCCTCATCGACACCCACAAGGTAACAGGGAGCTCCAAAACACAACCCAGGCAAAGCTGAGGGGGGTGAATATCACAAAACAATTCCTTTGGGCCTTCCAGGAGTTCATGAAGAAAGTGGAAGAGAAGAGGGTGGATGTGAACGCGGCGGTGGCGATGGGCGAGGTCATCCTGGGCGCCTGCCACCCCGACTGCATCACCACCATCAAGCACTGGATCACCATCATCCGCGCCAGGTTTGAGGAGGTGAGTGCTGCAGGATTAGTTCCAGGCTGATGGTGGTCCCAGGGGTGCCCTCGGAGTGGTGGCTCCTGCTCCAGGTTCCCCACACTGGACGGTCGCCCCGTGTTTCCAACAGGTTCTCACGTGGGCAAAGCAGCACCAGCAGAGGCTGGAGTCGGCACTCTCCGAGCTGGTGGCCAATGCAGAGCTTCTGGAGGAGCTCCTGGCTTGGATCCAGTGGGCTGAGACCACCCTGATCCAGCGGGACCAGGACCCCATGCCCCAGAATATCGATCAGGTCAAAGCGCTCATCTCGGAGCACCAGGTGAGCCCTGAGCTGAGCTCGGGAGAGGCTCAGGGGGAGGGATGCTTCCCTGGCTCCCTGGGTGCAGGAGGCACTGCCTTCTCTTGGAAATCCCTCCTAAAGCAGCGTGGGACCCAACTGGGGCAAAACCAGCCCAGGGATGAACTCCAGCCCTGGCAAATCCAAGCCAGCGTTGAGCAGCAGCTCAACCACAACCTGCAGTTGCTGGCGCTGGATGCTCACCTTCCTCTGCAGGCCTGGCGTGTCCCAGTGAGGGCTGGAAGCCAAAAAATGGTGAAATTGCCAAGGGTTTTTTTATCCTTTCTGTGTTTTGACAGTCCTTTATGGAGGAGATGACACGGAAACAGCCGGACGTGGACCGGGTGACGAAGACTTACAAAAGAAAAGCTACTGAGCCTCCCCACGGGCCCTTCATCGACAAGTCCCGCAGCAACAGTGCGTCTGCTTTGGGTCCTAGGATGGCAGGAAATGAAACTCCTAGGAAGCTAATTAGCTTTGATTATCAATTAACAAGGCATCCTGCGCTAGCAGCCACCGGGAAGGCGGCTGAGACTTGTCAGGAGGGGAGAATCCGGGTGGCATTTCCCGAAGCAGCCGTGCTGGGTGTGCTGTTCCCGGGGGTGCTTGGGCCCCTCACTGCTCTCTCTCTCTCTGCAGTTGCTTTGGGATGAAGTTTTGGGGTCTTTTGATGTGGTTTCTTGAAGAGTCCAGTGCGAGTTCCTGAGTGCTGGGGGACTGTGGGTGTAGGGCTGTCTGTCCCCCTGTCCTCCTCCCTGGGGACACTGCATCCCTTGGGACAGCAGCCAGCAAGGCCCTGGGAGGTTTTCCCTTTTTTCAAACAACAAAACACATTTTGCTGCTGCTCTTCAGACTCGCTGCACCCATGAACAGCACCTCAAACAACTCCCTCTCTCCCTTTTTTCCAGGGAAATCCTTGGGGCAGGCTGCTCCCCCCAGCATGCCCATCATCTCCCAGTCAGAAACGAAGAATCCCAGGATAAACCAGCTCTCAGCACGCTGGCAGCAGGTCTGGCTGCTGGCCCTGGAGAGGCAGAGGAAGCTCAACGATGCCCTGGACAGGCTGGAGGAGGTAACAGCCCCTGGCTGCTCCGGGCAGGGTGGGAGCTGGGAGTTCATCCCCAGAGAGGTGCAAGAAGCAATTTTAAATCAGTGCTGCCCCAGACAGTTCCTGCTGCCTTCCCAGAAATGCCCAAATCAAATATTCCTAAAATGTTAAGACTAAAAACCCTTTGGTAATTCAGTAATTAACTGCACATTAACCAACTTTGTGCCCCTGTATTTGGTATCTGTAGAGTTAATGATAGCCAGGCCCTGCTTTCCTCCTAGTAATTAGTTTTAAACAATTACTGTCTCTATTTTGTCCAACCATCTAATGTAATTTTTGTTTTTATTTACGCTTAACAAAGCAGCTATGCCCAGAAGTGAGTGGTTTTTTTTTTTGTTTTCTGTTGCTTTTGCTGTAGGTCAGTTCAGTTCCTTCGTATCCATGTTTTTTCTTTGTTGCTTTTCACCCCAAGAATGTTCAGAGAGAGACCAAAAAAGAAAAAACAAACAAAAAAAACCAAACCCCTTAAAATTGTTGTCTTACCTTGGTGTGAGCTGCTTGAGCTGGTGGGGTCGTGGGGGTCCTTTTGGGGTGGGGAGATAAAGAAGGGTGTTTAAATTGGAGGGTTTGAGGCTGGGACTTGGAGTGCTGGAAGATGAGCAAGAAATCCCTTAGACAGACAGGGAGAGGGGAGATCCATGCCCAAAATGATGCTGGTGGTGGGAATTCCTCCCTGGCAAGTCCGTGGGATGAGGAAGCATCCCCAGAAGGCCGAGCAGACGGGGTGTGTGTGTGTCTGTGTGCCCGTAGCTGACCTTCCCTGCCTGTGTGTCCCCACAGCAGCGTGGGGGACGCTGCATCCCACGCTCCTGGGATGCACAGTCCACTCCACGTGCTGCCTGTCGGCTCTGCTGTGTGTCCTGTGCTGCTGGGAATTCAGTTTGGGCAGCCCCTCACTGGGAGTTCTCTGGATAAATCCAGATGAACCTTCCCGGGAGGGCGGGCAGGGAGCGGGAGCGCCGGGAGCTCAGCCCCGGCGGGGGTTTTGGGGCGGTTCTGTGGGTGCTGCTCCTTCGAGATTTCCCCCACTGACTCCCCCTGGGTTTTCCTTCCAGTTGAAGGAGTTTGCCAACTTCGACTTCGACGTCTGGAGGAAGAAGTACATGCGCTGGATGAACCACAAGAAATCCCGCGTGATGGATTTCTTCCGGCGCATCGACAAGGACCAGGACGGGAAGATCACCCGGCAGGAGTTCATCGACGGCATCCTGGCTTCCAGTGAGTCCCTGGAGCCAGCCTGGAAAACAACCTCGCTGCTCCTGCAGCCCTGTCTCATCCTTCCCTCATTCCCTTCTCCTTCCAGAATTCCCCACCACAAAGCTGGAGATGACGGCGGTGGCCGATATCTTTGACCGCGACGGCGACGGCTACATCGACTACTACGAGTTTGTGGCCGCCCTCCATCCCAACAAGGACGCCTACAGACCCACCACTGATGCTGACAAGATCGAGGATGAGGTGAAGCACCAAAAAAAGGGGTGCTCAGCAGGGTTGGGGGCGGTTCAGGCTGCGGGTTGGCAGTGGGGAAGAGACAAATCAGGTTAAAAGTAATTGGTTGGGACTGAGCGTGTTTGAGAACGAAAGGCTGCTTGGGGCTGATTTGTACTGGGAGAGGCTCCCAAAATCCTGGTTCCTCACCTCTCGTGTTGGTGGTGGCAGGTCACCAGGCAAGTGGCCCAGTGCAAATGTGCCAAGAGGTTCCAAGTGGAGCAGATCGGCGAGAACAAATACCGGGTAAGGCAGAGGGGACGGAAAATTCCCCAAATCCCGCTCCCCCTTCCCACCCAGGGAGGGGGCATCACCCAGGGGGTGCCCAGCCCGGCACGGGGGGACCCGGGGTGAGGCGGAGGCCTCGTCCCCCTGGCACGGAGGTGGCTGGGATGTGTTTTCCCAGCTCCATCCTTGGCCCCAGGGCGTTCCCTGGATTGGGAGAACATAAAAGTGTCCCTGTTCTGGGGCAGCTGGCCCGGGGGCCCCGTGAAACGCCGCATTCACTGCGCCGGAGCCGCCCTTGAAGTTTCCCTCCTGGATGAGTGTACCTTACGCCTGTGTTTTTCTTAGCTCACTCCCGAAGAAGGGAGAATAATTTCCTGACAGAATCTCTTTGTAACGAGCTGCTGTTTATGTTTCAAACCCTTCACCGAGGCGAAGTGGCGGCAGAATTCCCACTTCCCTGCCCCCGCTGGGTTTGGGGCTGATGCTCCGGCCGGGAGGAGCCCATCCCCCTCCAGCAGCGCTGGCCCCAACCCCTCAGAGCTTCTCCTTCCCCCCCAAACAGCCCAAAGCCCCCCAAATTTCTAACTCCTGCAGTTAACAGATTTTGTTGTTATTGCACTGTTAATCCCATAAATGTTTTTCTTGTTTTTCTTTCCCCTCCTCTTCCCTCTGGACTTTCCTCCCCTCTCCCCGTTGTTCCCTCTCCCTACAACTCCTCTCCCTCCATAGTTCTTCCTCGGCAATCAGGTACAGTTTGCCTCGTGGTGCTGTCTCTCACCTCTGGAGTTTCTTTAACCACCGTAGCTCTGTGTGTCGTGGTGCTGCTCTGTCCTGTGGTGCTGTGGGAGGATGTGATGTGGGAGAGCCTGGTACAGAGGAGTGCCACCCCCCTCCCAAAAAAAAAAAAAAGACTGGGGAGAAAAAAGGGAGAAAATTTGATGGAAAAAGCAGGATTTGGCAAAAGAGGAGAGGTTTTTCTCTCTGGGCTCCTCTCTTGGATATACTGGGGGTGTTGAGGTGCTGGATCGTGGCACTGGGGTGCAGATGGATGTGTTCTCCTGAGGGGAACTGGGGGGGTACAACCTGCACCAGGCTCCGGGCGGGTTTGGACCGTGATCACCGTGGAATGGGAGCGCTGAGTAATCCTGTAGGACAACTAAACCCTCATCCTGCTACTCGCACTGAGTAACTCCTCACTGGAGCAAGGCTCCCCTCCCAGAACCTGCATGTATCCTGGTAGTGCCGTGACCCAAGATAAGCCCAGCTGCCCCGGGGGGCACAGCCCCCTTTGGAACAGGGCTGGAGCACCCCGAGCCCTTCTGATGTCCCCACTGCCCCTGCCCAGATCAAAAACAGCTTCTTTTTCACGTGCAGTGATGGTGGCCACCCAGAAAGATGCCCCAAAAGGTGCCCAAAATGAAACACGCTTGGGTGTTGGAAGTGGATGAGAGCTCTGGCTTTAGTTCAGGCAGTGATTATAGAAATGTTTTCAGCAAAAACTGAGAAATCCTGAGAATTGACTCGTCCCTGGTGGGGTTGGGTCTTGAAGGACACCTCATGTAGAGCCTGGAGAGAGGCAAGGAGCTGCCCTGCTCCCTTCCCTGCCTGTGGGCACAGTGGCAGCTCTTCAGCTGAGAAAAGCACAGCTTGGTGGGACCTCGAGCAGGGAGGTCCAGGTCCCACGTCCCTGCAGGTCAGAGATGTCACCTCCTGCCCTGACCCATCCCAGTCACTTTGCACCCTCTGTTCTCATTGAACCTCTTATTTTTGCATCTCCACCCACAGAAAATGTTCCTGTTTGGGGTTTTTTTCCCCCCTTTTTTGATCATTCTGGAGAGGGTCTCACTTTCAAAAGCTGGTTGTGCTGTCTTCTCATCCCAGCAGGTGCTCTGCAGACCTGGATGCAGAGCTGCCACACCCCAGCCAGGCTCTCCACGTCCCTCCCAAGGCTGGCAGACACCCAGGAGCCTGGGTTTGGGTGTCCAGGAGATTTAGGGGAGCTTTATGAACACATGCTTCTGATCTGGGGTGCACTTCCTTTGATATCGCAGGCATCTCAAACCACTAATGGACATGGCAGTCACTAATCACCATTGCTGGGGATTGCTGCCTGGATTCCCATCACTCTGCACTCACCCAAACATCCTCACTGGCAGATTGCTGCAGCAGGGGCTTTGGGGCTGCTGGGGTCAAGTCTGAGGCTCAGGGGAACCCCTGGATTTCAGACTTGGTGGTGATCAGAGGTGCCGCGCTCGACTTGTCCTGCTGAACCCGCCGGCTCTTTCCCACGTGGGCTGCACCAGCAGGGTCAGGGCATTGCCAGCCTCTCTTTCCTTCACAAATAAAGAGAAAAAAAGCTACCATTCTGGCTGAGAAAAGCCATCCAACCCCCAAATTCTAAAATCTTTGTTGCTCTTAAAAAAAAAACCCTTTAAAATCAAAGGATTTGGGTTGGTTGCGTCATCTTCAAACCTTCGAAGGCAGGAAAACTCCACATCAATTGGTGTTAACCTTGCACTTACTCCAGAAGAACCTGCCTGGAGAAGCCTCAGAACCATGAGACAGGTGGATGAAAGCCTTTGGTGCAGCCTGGTGAGGGAAGCAGCTGTGTTCACCCCGGTTGTTCCCCTTTCCCTGACCTCTCCCTTGGCCCCACAGTTCGGCGATTCCCAGCAGCTGCGGCTGGTCCGTATCCTGCGGAGCACGGTCATGGTCCGTGTGGGCGGAGGATGGATGGCCCTGGATGAGTTCCTGGTGAAGAATGACCCGTGCAGAGGTAAGGCTTGATGCAATCAGTGTCTTCCCACCCACTGAGGGGAGTTGGGATGCTGTGGCTGAGGTGGCCAGCGTGGGTCATTATCCAAATGGGCAGGAGCTGGAGAAAACAGATCCAAAGCGAACCAGGAACTTGGAATCACAGGGTCTGGTGATGCTGCAGCAGAGCTGGCAGTGTTTATCCGGGTGTGGAAGGAGGAGAGGAGGGAAGGGTTGTGTTTTCCTTGGATTTGAGACCCCAAAAGTGGAGCTGCAGCACTGTGCTGGGGGTCCTGGCTTCCCTCGGGTGTTTGTGTGGCTCTGGGGGTGATGGAGTGAGGTTTAGTAGAGGTGACCTGAAGGAATTCCAAAGGTTCAAAACCAGGAGGTGATAAAATCCCAGTCTCAACACGCTGGGGAGATGCTCCAGCCCAGGATCTGTGAACCTGTGGTGCTGCTCCACGGGGCACTGATGGTCCAGGCTCATTCTGCTGGACAAGGAGACATTTCTCCTGTGGCTTTGAGCCTCTCTCTGATGCATTTTTAATCCACGTTTTCTCAGTTTATTTCTTGTCTTCAGAGCAGCAGTAAAAGGAACTAATTTAGAAACCCTGAGCTGGGCAGGACCGTGCACCTTAAATACCTCTTTTGATGGTGCTGGGTCTTCTTCCAGTGCTTCAAAATGAACTATTTCCCCCCATTTTTGCCTTTGAGGGTGGAAGTGTGACCCTTCTTCTTTATTCCAGAGCCAGATTTGAGTTGTAAAAAGGGCTGCATTTAGACACTATTGTCCATGGGGCTGGGTTGGATTTTTGGGGGGATTTTGAGCACCGTGTCCTGCTTTAAGGGTTGTTGGTAAGTGTCACCTCGCACAAGTGCATCCCAGGTGAAGCAACAAAGATGTTTTGGTGCAGTATTAATGCAGGAAAATTCAAGTGCAAGAATTCTGCTCCTGGGTGAGCAGAGCGTAGGGAAGAGAGACAGCAGCATGGAAGAAGGGAGGAACCACCTTGATCCTGGGTTTTTAGAGAGGAACCACCTTGATCCTGGGTTTTTAGAGTGGAACCACCTCAATCCTGGGCTTTTAGGGAGGAACCACCTTGATCCTGGATTTTTAGGGAGGAACCATCTCAATCCTGGGTTTTCAGGGAGGAACCACCTCAATCCTGGGTTTTTAGGGAGGAACCACCTCAATCCTGGGTTTTTAGGGAGGAACCACCTTGATCCTGGGTTTTTAGAGTGGAACCACCTCAATCCTGGGTTTTTAGAGTGGAACCACCTCAATCCTGGGCTTTTAGGGAGGAATCACCTTGATCCTGGGTTTTTAGGGCCGTGCTTGGTGAGATTTGGAAGGGACAGCTGGGATAACACAGAGCAGGGCCACACACTCTGAGTGTGGAGAGCTGGGATCACCTCCTTCCCAAAACGTCGAGGTTCCACTGCTCAGAGCCACCGGGCGCTGGACAAGAACCACGACCGGGGCACAGAGCAGGATTAGCCAGGGGCTGGCCGGGTCTGGAGCGGGTTTTGGAGAGCGCTCCACGTTCCCCTGGGGTCTCTGGGATGTTAATTGCTTCGGATATGTCTTGTTCAAGCTGCTGCATTCCGTGCTCCGGCTGCCCGACGGCTGTTGCTGAAAGCAGCATGATTTACAGCGCGCGCCGCTCGCTCCGGGGAGCCCGCGGGCTTTTCCTGCTCCTCCTCCGCCCTTCAGGCTTTGCAGCAGACGCTTTGCAGCGCTGACATCGAGGTTGTTTCTATCCCTTGCTTATCTCAGCGCGGCGCTTCCCTCCTGCAGTTGCTTTCTTGGCTTTCTGCTCCGTAATCCGTCGGCTCCGGAATGCCTCCGGTGTCCCGTAAGGCTCGGTGCATGCCCTCGCTCTCTGTTCCAACACCCCTGAGCATGAAACACTCTGGCACGCGTCAGCTGGCCCAGGATGAAGCCCACAGACCTTCTCCCTGCTTGGTTGCCCCCTTGCTTGTGGAAGGGAGACGCATTCCAGCTCTTTGAGGCGTTTGGATGAAAGTTTGGAGAAGTCGGTTTTTAACGGCTGGTTGGAAAAGTTGGGAAGTTGGTTTTCCCTCCTCTCTCCCCAAAAACGCGTGGAGAGCTGCCCAGAGCTGCGAGAGAGCAGAATCTCTCTCGGATTCTCAAGAATCTCAACCCTTCAAAGCTGCTCTTGCTGTTTTTAAGGCACGTTGAAGATGGCATTGGCCGCTGTTGTGACATGGTGAGTTTAAAGGCCATCGGGATGCTTTTGCACCAGAGAGGAACAGAGCATCCACTGTGAATTCTGGCCCTGGGGCAGCTTTTAATCAGCCAGTTTCTCAAAGAGCTGATCCGTGGCAGGAGGTGGTTCTAAGGCAGAGCAGGAGAACCAGGGCTGCCCTCGGAGATGGGCGTGGGGAGATGCCCAAGGAAGCTGCTCCCAGCCCTGGAGCCTCCTGATCCCCAGTGAGGATGTCGTGTCCCTCCAAACCTGAGCTCTCCTTTCTCCCCTTGCAGCACGAGGACGGACCAACCTGGAGCTGCGGGAGAAGTTCATCCTGCCGGAAGGAGCCTCGCAGGGAATGACCCCGTTCCGGTCGCGGGGCCGGAGATCCAAACCTTCCTCCAGGGCAGCCTCCCCGACACGATCCAGCTCCAGCGCCAGCCAGAGCAACCACAGCTGCGCCTCCATGCCATCCTCTCCGGCCACTCCGGCCAGCGGAGCCAAGGTGGGGCTCAGGGGTGAAGCTCTCCCTTCCCTTTAGCAACTGGGTGGTCTCCAAAGCCCAGAGGAGGAGCTGCAGGAGGTGCTGGGAGGAGGAAGGTTGGGGCTTGGGCTTGATGAGGGCTCTAGAAGGTGCTCACCGGCGTCCAGGTGGGATGGGGTGGGATGCTGCAGGACAGGTTTGGTTTTCAGGCCAGCCTTGGATCCCTGTGGCTCCACAGGAGGGTCCCCAGCGCTCGCCGTGCAGCCGGAGGCTCCTGGTGCCCGAGGCAGGGCTGTGGTGTCAGGAGGAAGCCACCACCCCTCATCTCTCCTTCCCCACCCCATCATTATTCTATCACCCACTGGGTTTTTTCCCTTTAATTTAATTTATGTCATCCCTGTTTGGTTCTCGCTCCGTTTTAGTGCCGTTCCCCCCCCCCCCCCAGTTTTCCGGATCCTTTCCCCATTTCTCTTCTCCTTTTTTTTTTTTATTTTTTTTTTACCACTCATTCCACCTCTCCCCCCCTTTTCCTTGGCTTTTCCATTTCGCAGACTCCACACCACTTCTCTCGATGTTATGACAAACCCTGGTTGATAAACAGTAAAGCGAGCACCCCCCTGAGGGGATTCGATTATTCCGACTTCCAGCTCCCGAGCGCCGAGGTAGAGTATGGTCTGCCAGCCCCAAGGAGCTGCTGGCAGGCCGGAGTGCCCCTGGCACGGAGTCACCCTGCTCCCGTGCCTGCTCCTAACGCTTTCCTCGTGGTAGAGCAGCGCTTGTAGCACCGCTAACGCTCCGGCTGTTGGCGTTTTTCATGGGTCTCCAACTCGGCTTAAAACACAAGTATCGGCTTCAGAGCGAAGCACAGCGCTTTCAATTGGCCTCCCCCTGCTTCCAAACCACGTTAATCCTCTCGTGCCTTGAGAAATGTATTCATTTTCCCGAGCTTTATTGGAAAAGGGGCCGCGTTTGGCTTCCCGAAATTGAAATGCAGCAGCCGAGTGGAGACTTGAAAATCAGCTACAGCGCATGCGCCGTAACCACACCGCCTCATTCTGCGGAGGGCTTGTGTTTATCACCGTGGTAAAGCACGTCTGGTGTGTCCAGCCACCGCCTTGATGCTCCCAGGAGGATGGATTTGGGCTGAGATTTGGGTTTTCTCCTTAAGTTTTCAGCCTCCTCGTGGACTTTCCCTGCCCTCGCGAGTGGGTGCTGAGAAGCACCGGGTAGATCCCGGTGGTTCACTGTGCTGTTGAGGTAGCTGCGTCTTGCTCAGCGGTGCTTCCACGTGGAAAAGGGGTTCATTTGATTCATCAGGAGGTCAGGAGCACTTCCCCGGTTGCCCTAAATTGCTGCTTGCTGCCTATTTTAAAATAGGATCAAGGATGAGAATCGAAATCTCTGGTGATGACAGCGGTGCCTCGAAAATCGCGCGTTAATGGATTTTGATTCCCTCAGCTGCCCCCTCTCCCCCTGCAGCTCCAGTTTCATCACATCCCAACATTTCTGAGGTTCCCAAAAAATCACAAAATTGCAGGGGATGGAGGAAAACCCCTCCAGCTGTCGCTTTAAAGCTCTGTGGGGAATGCCCTCTGGGATCCGTGCCCATCTATCCAGGGATGCAGCACCCCAAAAACCCCCAGGGCTGGGGTCGCTTTCCTGCAGCGCTGCCCCAAACCCAGAGCTTTGGATGGTGAACAGAAACTGGAGCTGCCTTTTCCAGCTGGATCCAGGTGCCCTCGCCCTGCTGGCACCTTCCCCTCGGCTCCCTGCAGCAGTGGCAGGAGCAGAGTTGCCTGTTGTGCTGCTTCACCCCACACCAGCTGCACTTCCCACATCTCAAAGGTCGGGGAAAAGC
>NW_024582087.1:1402863-1460963 GCF_017639235.1 Corvus kubaryi | reverse complement strand
GGGGGGAGGAGGGAGTGGGGAGATGAAAGAAGGCCTCTCTCCAGCTTTCTCTTCCAGTTCCCACACTCAGCCGGTGTGGAGAGCTCCTAATGATTCCCAGCCGCACCTGGAGGAGGCCGCCGAGGAAGCGGGGCCTGTTTGTACAGCCAGCACTACAGGCCCCCATCGCCCCACCCGTGCTATCTGGGGCGGCCCCACAGCCCCCAGCCAGGTCACCCTGGGCGACAAAGCGCCTGAGATGACGCCTAAGGACGCGTGTCCCACACCAGAATTGGCTCTGGGGAAAACCTTCCCATGCCCAGCTCGGTGGACTTCAAGCAACCCCTTCCCATGGAGGTCAAACCCCGCAGTGGGGTGGGTTGGGGACAGTCTGGGGGCTCAGGTGGCCCCTGGGGCTGTGCTGAGGCAGAGATGCCCC
Source organism: Corvus kubaryi (assembly GCF_017639235.1). Taxonomy (NCBI): domain Eukaryota; kingdom Metazoa; phylum Chordata; class Aves; order Passeriformes; family Corvidae; genus Corvus; species Corvus kubaryi. The sequence continues at coordinate 1,460,545 of NW_024582087.1, read as the reverse complement.
TTCACGCTCCCCAAACACGCACCTGAGGGCAAGGAGCACCGGGTGGCACCGTGGAAGGCAGCGCTGCCATTTCGGGCACGTTGGCCCGTGAAGGACACCAAGGAGAGGGACATGGGCCACCAGGTCACCTCTGGCGGCACCGCACAGCCCTCCGCGCCCTCTCGTGGCACCCGCTCAGCACCACAACTGGCCCGGACCCTGTCCCTGACCCTCTCCCTGTCCCCATCCCACCCCCATGAGAAATGCTCCCCTGTTCCCTGGGCCGAACGCATCCCCATCAGGACGGCCGTGAATTCCAGCACGGACAACAATGTCCACTCGTGCTCCAATTCCCACCAAAAGTCAGCACAGGCTGGGGAAGCCAAGCTTCCCTCACAGTGCAATCAGAGCAGATTTTCCCTCATTTATTCTCCCTGGCATCAGCAGCTTCTCCAGGCGACCTGTGCCAGAGCCTCACCACCCTCAGAGGGAAGAATTCCTTCCCAATATCCAATCTAAAGCTACCTTTCCTCAGCTTAAACCCATTTCCTCTCATCCTGTCACTCCATGCCCTTGTCCAAAGTCCCCTCTCCAGGTTTCTTGTAGTTCCAGTAGGTCCCAAGCCCCCCTCTCCTCTCCTCTGCTCCCCTCCCAGGGGGGATTATGGCACAGCCCCATCCGTCCCAGCACTGCCAGCAAAGCTTTGAAGCGCAGCCCTGGTAACGGAGCCTCCGCTGCAGGAATGGGGAAACGCCGGGACAGGGAGATCTCCGCCTCCGTCGCTCGCTGGTCTGGGCAGAACGGGGAAAACAAGGCAGCTTTTTATGAAAGGGCATCTCCAGGCAGGGAGCAGGGTGGGTTTGCCCTGTGGTCCCAAGATCTTTGCCCTCTCGCCTGTTGCTCCAGCCCAGCAGCCAAAGGGTTATTCCCACCGGCGTGGGTGGAAGCTGCTCCCACAGAGCCATCCCACAGCTCCCTTAAGGACCAACACCGAGGGACAGCGACGATTCCCAGTCAGAGCTGGACAATTCCCAGTTCCGGGGAGGTGGAAGGTGGGTTCATGTACCCCCCTGACTCCTGGCGAGGGGCCAGGCCCTAAACACGAACCTTCTGGAGCACGTCCCCAGGAGCTGGCCCAGCTCAGAGCTGCCTCTTGGCTTCCTCCGGCAGCCAGCGGGGCCGTGAGCGGCTCCACAGCCGCCCCGTTGAGTCACGGCTTCGTTGGTGGCCTCGGTTGGTGTGGGGTGGCCCTGGGTGCGCTCGGGGGGGACCATTTTAGGCACCGGTGACAGAGGCATCAGCAACCGCGGCTAAAAATAGCGGTGTCGAAGGGACGAGCTGCTTGGGCTGCTCAAATCCTGGCACGGTGCTGATAGCAAGTGCCCTTTGCTTGTTCTCCTGCCGCCAGGTCCCCTTATCTGTCCTTCCAGCCCCGGGTGTTTCTGTCACCCTGTCACCAGGTCCCCTGCCCTGACATTTTATCCCCCTGGGGTGGCTGCAGATCCCTGCTCAGGGTTGTTGGTGCCTGTTCCGCCCTCCAGGAAGGGTGTAAAACCAAACGTGCTGCAGAGGAGCTCCCAGCTGGGATCCCTGATGGCCAACGCCACAGCACAGACCTGGATTTGTGTGGTCCCCACACACCGGCACCTGCAGGGTTTTCACTGCACTTCGGAGCGCTCCTGGGTTTCTGCTTGCCCTCCCTAAGGAGTTGCAGTCATCCTCTAGACCTGACATTCCTGCTGGATCATTCATCAGTTTTGGATTCACCTTGCTAGGAAGTTCCCAAGGCCAGGTCGGACGGGGCTTGGAGCAACCTGGGATAGTGGCAGGTGTCCCTGCCCGTGGCTGGGGGTGGCACTGGATGAGCTTTAAGGTCCCTTCCAACCCAAACCAGTCTGGGATGTTGTGATTCTGTCACAGTGATGGGGAAACTGAGGCAGGGAGGTGTCACAACTTCCCTGGTGCACATGGAGGACCAGGAGAGCAGAGACCACTTTCTGCCTGCCCTCCCTGCCGTGGTGTCAGGGGTGTCCCCCCCTTGCCAAGACACCCCACAAACTCTCAGGGTTAAATCCTGGATTTATCATGAAAAGCAGCTCCTGCTATTCAGGGCTGTGATTACCTCGGGAACATCTGTGCTGACAATTGCTGAGTGGCAGCACAATTCCCACCAGCTCTGCCTCCGCCTCCTCCTCCTCCACGGGCTTGATTTCAAAGCACGCTCCCTGCAAAGCCCTGCCGTGCCTGATGAAGGGAAAAGCTTGGAAAATAGGCAGCAGGATCAAAACCTCGGGCTTGCAGCAAAGCAGAGCCAGGCATCCCAAATCCACCTGCACAAACCTCTCCCTGACCCTCCCTGATCTCGGTGTCAACCCTCACAGTCAAGGGCTTGGGGTTGTCTTTGCAGCTCTTGGCGTTGCCGTGGACATCCCGACCTCCCAGGACTGGCTGGGCCCACCTGGACATTCCCTGGTGCATCACAGGCTGGAATCTGTGCTGGAATTTGATTTTTTAAATTTTTTTTTCCCCTCCAGGCGTCTGGTGGAAGGACACGGCAGGATTGGGGATGGGCTGGGGGAAGGCATTCCAGAGAAGCAGGAACGCTCTGCTGAGAGCCATCCACCCCTTAAATGAACACCCATAGCAGGGATGCTGCCCTGGGGCCTACGGACATTCCTTGGCTATATTTGGTGATGGATGGAGAATTTGTTGCTTCCCCTCAGTCCATCTGTTCCCCTCATTGGCAGGGAGGAGCCAGGGCTGCAGTGTCGCTGCTCGGATGGAGCCGGTACTTCAGCAGCCATGAATTTCCTCCATCGAGCTTCTGCTGCCTCCCACCTGTTGGCTGGGAGAAGATCAGGATGACAAAAGTCTCCTGCCAAGCTGTATTTTTACCCAGGGCTTCATCACGAGCCCAGGTGCCCACAAAAGCCGCTCACGAAGCAGAGGGAGGCGGTTGTATCACGGCACATCCCACCCCTGGAATCCCACCTCTCCCACAAGTCTCCAGTCCCAAACCAGGTGCTTTAATCACATGTTCAGAATTCCCCTGAACCCCAAAACCCCTTTTTCCCTTCTTGTCACCCCCACCCCATCACCATAAAACCTGGGAGGTCCCAAGCAGGGAGCTCAGACCCTGCAGCAGGGAGCCAAACACTCATTGTGAGAACGGAGGCAGCCGGGCTGGGACCAACACGGTTTATTAGGGAAAAACACCCCGAGGGATTCCACTAACATGGCAAAGAACCACCAGAGGACAACGAAGTGAAACCCACAGCAACAACACACGGCAGGAAAAGTCCAGTTATCAGCCAGGACAGCACGAGAGGCCCGACCCCGCTGGCCCTCCCAGCCCGAGGGGACACAAGGGAAGTACCCAAGTCCTTGTCTTCCAGTTGTAGTGATGGAGGAGGAAAAAAAACCCTAACAAAACAGAGGAAGCCACGTGTAGAAAAGCAAAAGGGGCAGCCACGATGGGAATGGAAAATCCTCCCTGCTTGGGAAGGATTCGGGGAGGTCTGGCTCACCTGGGGCCCATTTCCCAGGCCCCACATCTCCCAGGGAACCCCTAAGCTGCCCTGGCAGCAGGAGGAGCCGAAGCAGGGTCACCAAACCCCTGCCCCCAGCTTGCATCCAGCTCCCTGTGCACCTCAGAGCCTGGAGAGGCAGCAGGAATCTGCTAAAATCTGCCCCAAAACCAGAAGCCAGCGCTTCCCCGGAGCTAACAGCATTCCCAGGCAGGGCACGCACCTCCCGCTGCCAGCCCAGCCCTGCCAACACCAGCGTTACCTCTGGATCATCCCACGGGCACATCCCCGTGTGCCCGACCCCCCTGGCACCCTGCCCCGTTCCCGAGGGCTGCCTGACGATCCCATTCCTCCTGCAACATCCTCTCCCCTGCACAAGCCGGGCTTGGCTGGGCTTCCGCGATCTTCAGGAAACACCTTGGAAATGTTTACTGGGAGGCCAGGCTGTGCTCCCCCTCCCAGCTGCCAGAAAGGTCTCCAAGGTCCAGTTCAGATCCCAAAATCTTGGGTTCACGTTAAACAAGACGAGACCTTTCTACAAACCTGAATGCTGGCGGGTGCGGTACTCGGAAACTCATTTCTCCCAAGATTTTTTGGTTTGGATTGTAGACCTTCCTCCGAGGTGTTTGTCGCCCAGATGTGACAGTTAAGTCTGTCAAAAGAATTTTTGGGGGGGGGGGAAGAAGTGCAATTTGCTTTTCACTTCTAGAGCAGGATTTAGTGCAATGAGAAAAGTCTCCTGAGCCACTGAAGGCATCACCAGCTCGGTTATTTCTGTATTCCTCAAACAGGTGATGACTCCAGCTCCAGCCTCACTGTTTGAGCTGAGACTTCCCTGGAAAGAGCCAGACACTCAACGTGGAAAATTGCAGCCCGTGGAGTTTGCAGAAAACTGTCTGATAATATTGAGCATCCTTCCTGCTCAGCCGTGGGGTGTCGTGCAAAAAGGAAAATGGAGGAAAAAAAAGAACCCACAAGGAAGAAATAATCTTTACATTTTCCTCCTGAGCGTCTCCTCTGGGACAGGGCTTTGAGCAGAAATGTCAGCGTGATTTTCACACCGGTTTCTCTCCGATTGATTTCCCATCCTGTTTTTTAATCAGAGATTTGGTTCTCTCACAGCATCGTTAACAGAGGTGTCTATTTTAGGAAGCACCAGCGGTTTTAAGAAGCTGAGGAGAAAAAGATTATCAACTCATATGGGCTCAGCCTAGAAAGGGAGAAAAAAAATCCTTTAATTGAAATCCCCAGGCTGAAGTTCTCTGCAGATTTACCTAAATGGACTTCAAATGATGTCCCTAATATATCAGGGCCTGCTTTCAACTTAATTCAAGCCCTGGCCGTGTCTGCAGCCCTTGGACAAGCTGGGCTTTGGATGCCTTGCTGAGATCATTAGTTTTAAGTGCTAAATCATGCAAGTGTGAAACCCAAATATAAAAACCTGGGCCGACAATACACCAGCCCAAAGCTCCAAGCAGGAAACAGAATTTTTTTTGTTTTGTTTTGTTTTGCTTGTTTTTTTTCAAATATGTCAAAGTATTTGTTTGTATTTTTCCAAATTTAAGCTGGCAAAATCTTGGCGAAAGTTCGGACACTGAGTATTCTCTGGTTGGGAAGCAGCAGCTGGGGCTGTGAAGGAACAATATCACAGTTTAATTTTAGTTAAAAGAGACAAAATTTTGTTTCAAAGCTGCTCAGAAGGTTTTTGGGCGCTCCCAACTTTCCAATTCAACAGTTCAGCCTAAACATTTGCTTGGGAAGCCAGAACGCTTTGGGATTCACGTGGGGTTTTAAATAAATAGGTTAAACCCGCCCGGCACAAAGATCCCACACAGGGCAGACCCATCCTCGAGGGATTTCGCCTGAAGCGAGCGCGGAGCGCGTGGACGAGCTGGGAAAACGTCTCCTGGCACAGAGGAGCCTCCAGCCCCACGAGGAACAGCGACAACGCCGCAAGACCCCGACGAACAGAGGCATTAAGGAAGCTTTTCCTCCTCTCTCCCTGCCCAACTGCGGGCTGAACTCCCGTTTCCAGCACCGACGCTCCCTGCCCTGCGCGCCACGGCCCACGGGGGGTGGGGGTGATGTCCATGCCAGGGGCTGTGGGGACCACCCAGCCCCACTATTTGCTGTTGGGGGTCTGCTGCTTCTCCTGCGCTGGCCGCTTGTGCTTCTGGGCCACGCCGTAGGGGACGTGGGCGGCCACGGTGCCCATCTCCTGGGCTCCCTCCACGTGGAACATCTGGTCGTCGAAGAAGATGTGGGGCCGGATCTTCCTCAGCAGCGGCCCCTTGGGAGCCCCGGCCAGGAACAGAGCCTCGTCCGTCTCCAGGCCCCAGCTGCGCAGAGTCTTTAGGGCCCGGGCCCCCGAGCTGGCCGCGCTCCGTGCCGTCACTAGGTACGTGCGGATGGGACACTCCAGCCGCAGCCCCTTGGAGTAGAACTTCTTCTGCAGCTTCCCCAGCGCCTCCAGGAAGCCCTTCAGGGGGCCCTGTTGGAGCAAGGAGATGCCCCCGTGCCATCCTTCCAATCCCACACATGCTGGATAATCCCTTCACCCTGTGAGCCCCCCCAAAAATGACCCCACAGCCACCCCTGGGCCAGCAGCTGCTGCCCTACCCCACCTCGCACCCCGCTCTGGCTTGATCCCAGAGTTGGGAGCGTCCCCACGAGGGCTGCCTCTGTCCCAGAGCCTTTCCCTGCCCTCAGCCCAGCTCTACCTGTGCCAGGGGCTTGTTCTCATGAGCCTTTTCGTGCTCGAAGAACATGTCCAGGCCGTGAGCCTTCACGATCTGCTCCGACTCATCCGAGAAGAGCACGGCGTCCCCGTCGAAGGCCACCCGCAGCTGCTTCTCCGACACCTCCAGGTCCCTGCTGGGGCTGAAGATGGTGGCTGCAGCGATCCCTGAGGATGAGGCAAGAGGTGGCAGTTATCCAAGGATCCGTCCCCGTGGCTCGGCCGCTGAGGAGCAGAGCAAAACACGCCGGGCTGGAAGCAAAACGCCGCGAGGAAATGCGCCCGGGAGCACCTGCGGCTCGGCCCCGAGACCTCCCACTGCAAAAACAAAGCCCCAGACGACAAATCACCCTTTGCATACAGGAATTAAGGAGGAAAATCACCGCCTTTGCCTCGGGAGAGCTGTGGAGCTGCAGGAAAGGCTCATTTCTATGGAAACTGGAGGCTCTTTGGAGCATCAGAGATGCGGGGCAAGGCAAACCCTAAGTGCACGTGGGCTTAGGGACACGGATATTGCAGATATCCTTCCTGGGATCAACCCCCTGAGGGCTCCAGGCTCCCCCCGCTGCCCCCCGCCACGAGCTGGACCCCAGACTCACCCTCTTCAATGGCCCCACTCACTTTCTCGGCGTCGGAGGAGAGGTAGAGGTTGGTGTGATAGGCCTTGAGGTAACAGATGGGGCTGTTCCCTCCCGTCATGCAGAACCTCTCGATGAACAGATCTGAGGGCAAGAGGCACCGCAGGGTGAGCCTGGCTGCTCCTCAAACCCAGCCTTGCTGCTGGAAGGAGCGGGGTTAATTTTGGTCAGCAGCCAGAGCCCCTTCCCACCAGCCAGCCCCCAGAAAACCCGGGAGAAGCGGGAAAAAGGGGAGAAAACGTTTCCTTTTCTCGGTGCCAAGCAGTGACACCACCCAAAAGCCACCAAGGACAGCTTTGTCCCCATCTTACCGTAGTGGTTGATGCTGTTGATCAAGCGAACCCCGACCTGGGCGTGGTTGTTGGTCATGAGGACGATGTCGAAGAGCTCCTCGCTGTCGGGGTAGAGCTCACGGAGCTGAGCATTCACCGCTTCCAGCGCCTGCAGCACCCCAGGGACAGCGGGGTGGGTGTCAGCCAGCCCCCTCCCAGGTGTGGCCCTGACCCATCCCACCCAGAACACTCCTGCTCACCAAAACCCCGACCCCAGCTACGCCCCGAGCCAAGCTGATACCAGCTGGGAAAAAACAGATTCATTTTTGGGGGGGGAAAAACCCACCTAGCTACTCTTCTGTTTTCAAACACGAAAGGTTTTGAGTAATTAAATGAGGATAAATCAACTCCAAGTTGCAGGTTAAGTGTTTTTCAAGCAATCAGAAACAAGTCTCGCCCCACAGAGCTGATTAATTTATTCATTGGGAACGGGTTCCAGCACCCAAAACTGCACGAACTGCAGCAGGAGTGAGAAAATATTTTTCAAGTTCAAAATGCCTCATTTCAACACGTCAGAATTAGAAATCGGCCGACTCGGGAGCAAGGCTAAACTCAGCCAATTTACAAGAATAACTAAATTGTAATAATAATCATAATTAAAAAAAAAAAAAAAAAGACAATTCCCTAAAGGGAAACTTTAAATGCGATCCAAGGAGATGATTTGTTCAATTCTTGGGCTCAAGATGGAAAATCCAGCCCTGGAAGCAGCACATCACTTGCTGGGAGGTTTTTTTTGCCCTCTGTTTGCTCCGTGGCTCCATCCCTCCTGCTCGTGTCCACCCTGTCCCCACACGAACTCTGTCCTCTCCCCAAAGTTTTTGGGGACCACAGCGCTGTGGCTGCTCACCTTGACGAAGGGGAAGGCGGCCCCGGGCAGGAAGGGCTCGTTCTCGTGGTCCAGCTGATATTTCACGTAGGCCTCCACCCCTTGCTCCGTGTAGATCTTCTGCTCCTCCTCCATGCGGAACAGCGCCCGCGAGGACACGGCGATGGTGATGGCATTCTCGGGCTTTGGCTGTGGGCAGAGAGGGGAAATCAGAGAGGCAGCCCCTGCTCCCAGCCCAGGGTGGCACCAGCTCACTCCCAGCGAGAAAGGCCACGGGGTGGGTGACACCTCTGAAGTGATCTGGAGAGCAACAGAGCAGCTGCACCCCCGTCCTTCAACAGATGAAGCCCTGATGCTCCATCCCCACACATTCGGGACACCTCAGATCCCATTCCCAAGCCCTCCCGCTGCAAACAGGTTCCCAGAACCCAGGCAGACCCTGCTGGAGCCCACGAAGAAGGGATTTGTGTGGCTTTTCCCACCCCCCAGCCAGGAAAAAGCCGCGCTCTGCGGCTGAGCCAGATCCACATCCCGTGATGCCGTCCAGATGTGACAAACAGCCCGTGCCAGCTCAGCTCCTCTGAACACTCCATACAGTTATCGTGGGTGGAAACATGACAAACAGGTGGTGCAAGCAATGATTTATGAGTCATTGTTATTCACGTTCGAGGGCTCGATCCAAAATCCAAATCCAAAACCTCCTCCAGCTGAAGGCGCCTCCAGAGGGACCTGGCAGGGACAGAGGGGACGGCGGGAAAGTCAAGCTCATCTTGACCCCCACTCGTCCTCCATCTCCCCTTGGAGGGCAGGGAGGGTGTTAATCCCCGTCCCTCACTCACAAGCACAAAAATAACTTAATTACTGATGGCCAGTGAGGAATCCTGGCTGCCAGGACAGCAAATCCTACGGAGGGACACTGGCACAGGGAGCCCTGTCCCCTACAGAGGAGTCCAGGGGCTCCCTGGGAGCTCAGGGATGTGTTCCTGCGAAATCCAGGCTGGCAGCGCTGCAGGAGCACCTCGCCCCTGCTCCCCTGTGATTTCCAGGATCCTCTGTGATTTCCAGGATCCTCTGTGCCGGGTTATCCGTGAGTAATCCTCCAGCAATGCCACTTGCCCAGGGTGGACGGTGCCTCCTCCAGCTGCTCCGCACACCCAGCTGCTCCAAAGTCCAAGCTCCCACCCTGCCTAGGGCTGAGCTTTACGGGGAGCAGCAGCCTGGCAAGGCCGAGCTGCCCCGTCCGCACCTCACCGGGGATTCGCTCCCCGCAGGGCTGGGCTCGCCCTGGGGCTCGCTCTGCCCCCAGCCCCACCCCGGGATGAGTCAGTGGGAGCCTCCACGCCATGCCCAGCGCCAGGTCCATCCCAGGCACTTCTCCAAAGGCTGCATCCTTCCCCAAAATCCCCCAAATCCCCAGCAAAGCGATTAAACAGCGGGCGATTAGGACGAGACACAGATTAGCTGGGGCTGAGAACATCACTGCGGCCACAGGGACCCCTTTCCCGCTGCGTTTGCAGGGAAACCGGATCCCGTTGGGAAGTGGCTCTCTTAGGAAAGCAAGGGAACAACCCCCAGCACAGGCAGGACCTGACCCACGACACCAGCACCGCTCCAAGTGAGCCACAGCCAGGTGCCCGAAGAGCGTCGGCTTTTAACTGGTCACGGGCCAAGCCTTGGCACCTCAGCTCATTAATTAATAACCCTGGTGTCATGGGCCATTTATTAGCTGAAACTATTAATAACTATGAAAGGTCTTGGGACATCCGGTCATTAGGTGGAGTCCTGCTGCTCCATCCTGCTCCCAGATCCCTGCGGTGCCGGGTACACAGGAAAGCTCCCAGGTGTTTGCTCCCTGGTCCTGGAGCAGGGTCAGCCCTGGAGGGAGATTCCCAGCAGAGAAAACAGGTCAGCAGCCCAAATGTAACAGCACTGAGGCGTGTTCAAGGGGCTGAGAAGGATGTTTGGGGCCACAAGCCAAGCCGGGTGCCTAGAGGGAATTTCCCTCTCCCTCTCCCCCCCACCGGCGCACACCTTCGGCACCTTGCGCAACAGCGCCGGCTGCTCAAGGTCCCTTCCCCGCCTCCGAAAGGCTCCAGCCCTCCGGGAGGTTCATTTAAGAGGCAATAAACACAGCAATAAAAATAACCCTCAGCTCGGGGCCTGACTCTGCCCCAGCGTGGGCTGCTGGAGCCCCGGGTGCCTGCGGGCAGGGAGCTTCTGGGAATGGGACCTGATGGATCCTGCCAAGGAAGATTTGCACCTTTTGGAGCACTCGGGGCAGGAAAGTCTCACGCGGGTGCTAGCGCGGCTCCCAGCTCCGGCTGGGCTGGAACGGCCCCGCTGTTCTCTGGGAAATGCTGACATTTGAAAAATGAGGCGATTTCTGCGCTGCAAGGAGGGATCTGCATTTTGACATTTCTTTGAAGTGGAGGTTTCATTTGGAAGCGTTCCCTCCCCGAGGTGGTTTGGATGCCTCTCTGTCCCCATTAGTGCTGCAGATGGTCATTACGACGCCCAAAAATGAGCTTTAAAAAGCCTCAGGAACCGCGGCACCTCAAACCCTCCGTCTGAATGCTGCAAACAACCCACCCAACCCCACTTTTCCCCAGAAATTGAGATGTTTCAAGGCAAACACCCTTCTTCTCTAACAGGAAACGCGTGCATGGGAGGGGTCCCACTCCCAGTCCTGGCTGGGATGGATTTGATCCCACAGCCCCCATCCCACCACAGCCTCCTGCTCCGGCTGCCCCAGCCCCAGAGGGCTCGGGCTGAATCACAAACTCTGTTTTCCCCTCAGAGCAGCATCCAAGGTCAGCCAAGGTCAGTGAAAGCTCATCCAGCACAAGTCCAGGCTCCTCTCAGCTGAATCCAACTGAATTTGCTGCCTGGGGATTCATGGTGAGCTCCTCTCCCTTCCCGCGGGAAGGTCAGATCCAGCCCTGTCCTGAACCTCGAGCAAGAAGCTGATGATGGGTTTAAGAGGAGTGTGAGCAGGGCAGGGTGGGGAAAGGTCCCATCCCAATCCTGGGTCTATCCCTAGGGTCAGCAAGACAGGAGGGACAACCAGGGACATGTCCCACCAGCCCAGCCCTCCGAAGAGGAACATCAGCCCTTGGCACAGCTCCAGGGGGTCCACAAGGTCCAAACCCCATCTCAGAAGTGTAAAAGACCTCTCCATCAGGCTCCAGCTCCATCGAGTGCAAACCCCATCCCAGACCCCAAACCCCCCAGTTTTGGGGGAAAGGTGTATTTCAGGAGTGACTGCAAACAGCCCAATTTTCCCCTTGCGGACCCAGCAGCTGGCAGCCTCTAAATCGCTGCTCTAATCAGATGTAAATCCCCAGCAGCCCCCCAAGGATTAGAGGCAGACATTTGGAAATCCCACAGGCTGCCAGGATGCGCAGCAGGACCGTGTCCTCGCACCCACGAGAGCCACAGGTGCCCAAAGTGCCACCCAAGCCCAGCAGCTTCACTGCCACCACCAGCAGGAGCCACAGTGGGGACCCCATTCTGCACCCCTCGATCCTTTCACACTGCCTGGAGCTGGACCCAACCCCGTCCCAAAACCCTGCAGGAATTCTGGCAGCTCTGGGCACTTCCCTGGATGCTGCAGAAGACCAGATTCTTGTGATTAATTCAATATTCAGAGGTGGATTTTGGTCACGGAAAGGGAAGAGGAAGGGTTTGCTCCAGGGTCAAGCGCTGTCCTCACTCCAGCTACAACATCCCAAAAATCAGGCACATGGGAGAGACCGATGGGTCCCGAATGGGTGCCCAGAGGAAGGGAACCAGAAGAAAACCAGCTCCCCCTGGCCCCCCTCGGCGTCACCGGAGAGGCTGGGGGACATTTCCAGCATTGCTGAAGGGTGACAGGTCTCATCGCTGACCTCCCTGGCAGGAGCGGCACCGGAGCTGCCATGGGAAGAGCTGGGACCACTGCAAAGCAGGAATGCCCCGATAACCCGTTCCCAAAATCACCTTTTCTCCTGCCACCTCGCAGCTCCCACAGCTCCCTCCTGCTCCCTTTGGCCAAGAGGACGGACAGACCCAGCACCCCCAAGGGTGCAGAAGGACGACGCCAAACCCCATTTCCCGAAGGAAATCCTTCAGGACCTATCAGTCTCACCCATGTGCCCGATTTTTGGGATGTTGTAGCTGGAGTGAGGACAGTGCTTCACCCTGGAGCAAACCTTTCCTCTTCCCTTTCCATGACCAAAATCCACCTCTGGACACTGGATTAATCACGAGAATTTGGTCTTCTGCAGCATCCAGGGAAGTGCCCAGAGCTGCCAGAATTCCTCCCGAGCCCCCTGCTCGGGATCAGATTAAAGTTCAGGGCGACGGCCGGGGTGGTTTTGAGTTTTCCGAGAACATTATTTATACTGCGGAAAAGCGCCCTGCAGCCATCCGTCACCCCGGGGCTGACAGCTGCCTGGCGCTCCGAGGGCAGCTGAGCCGGCTGCCCGCCGGGCACGGAGCCCCCAGCCTGCCCCAGCAGAGGGGCACAGGGCCTGGCATCACCCCCAGCCCCACAGAGAGGGATGGCACAGCCCAGCTGCAGGATCTGAGCGCCCCCGTGCCTCAGTTTCCCCCGCTGGACAGCAGGGATGGGTTACTGGCCACAGAACTGCGAGGAGAGGAAGAGGTGAAGCCTGGGCTGGCATCCATGGGCAGAGCATGGCATGAAAGACAAGTAGCTGCATCCTGCCACCGAGCCGGGCTGTCCCTCTCCTCTGGGAAGGGCACGGGCAGCAGCGACGGGAGCTGGCAGCGGCTCCAGGACCGGGGGTGGCACTCGGGTCCCCAGCAGGGAACTGCCCCAAGCGAGGGCTTGGACACGTCCCCTCGTGGAGAGCTCACACGCAGAGCTTTGCCACGGAAGGTGCCACCAAGGCGCCCACCTCGCCCCCCACCAGAGCCCCACGTTTCGGGGCTCCCACAGCCCTGAGGGTGGCTGGGGCGGCTCACAGGCTGCAGGGGCAGGGCCAGCTCGCCCCGGGCACAGCCCCAGCCCCGCCGGGCTGCCAGCCCCGCTCCCCCGCAGCTATTCCAGGGCACGGCCGCACTTCCAGGCGCTCCCGTGTTCAAACCCGACAGGCTCAGCCCTCGTTAGATAACACAGGCTGTCCCTGTAATCTCCCGGAAAAGGCGAGCCTGGCAGGGGAAGCGACACTCTTGTGACAGCCCGGGCAGGGATTCGGCTCCTGGGCTGTCCCCCGGCTCTGTCAGTGCCACCCCTCCTGTCCCTGGCAGGGCCTCCTCCCTCCTTGGCGCAGGGGACAGGCAGCTCATGGCGCACCGGGCCACTCTGCAAGGGCACCTCAGCCCAGGAGGGACCCAGGAGCGCCACAGGGATCTGCAGCAACCCACAGAGACCGGGGGCATCCGGAGAGACCCCAGGCAACCAGGGGTAACCCAGGGATGCCATGAAGGAGCGCCTGGAGAGAGCCAGGGCATCCCCAAGGACCTGGATGGAGGCAGGGGATCAAAGAAACACCAGAGACACCATGGGGGACCCCACAGAGCCTGGGGGAGATGGGGAACATGGAGACACTCCGGGGGACCCCAAAGTACGTGGAGGAAAGGGGCCACCGGGAGGGACCCCAGAGAGCCTGGAGGAGATGGGGGACCCACAAACACCCGGGGGGTTCCACGGGGCAATCCAGAGACGATGAGGCACCCAGGAGGACCCCGGAGAGCCTGCAGGAGATGGGATATCTGGAGAGCCCCGGGGGCCCCGGCGGGAGATGGGGCTGGCGGGGCGGGGGCTGCGCCGGGAGGAGCGAATCCCCCCGGGGCAGGGAGCGCTGCGCGGCGCCTCGGGGGCTCTCACCGATTTGGGCTTCTTCTTGGGGGCGAGGTTGTCGTAGAAAGCCTTGGCTTCATCCCAGGGCCGGCCCGGAGCCCCGGCGGGGCCCGGCGGCTCCATAGCGCGGCGGCTCCGGGGCACCGGCGGCTCCGGGGCACCGGCGGCTCCGGTCCGTGCGCGGCGGCGGCTCCGCGCGTCCCGGGAGCTCCCGGAGCCGGGGCCGGCCCGGCGGAACGCGCTTTATAAGGCATCCCATGAAGCTCCGGGGTTTCAGTCCACCGGGACACGGATTAACCTCTTCGGGACCGAGCGCTCCTCGCCGCCGCCGCGCTCCCCCCGGCGATACCGGGGAGCTGCGGGGAACCGAGGAGGGAACCCCCGCTCCAGGGCAGAGCCAGCGCCGGGGGCAGCGAAGCCCCGGGAGTGAGGGGAAGGGGCTGGGGACAAAGGTGGCATCAGCAGAGCCCCGGGAGGACACGGAGCAGGAGGTGATGGGGCAGCCCTGGGGACACCAGCTCCTGCTCGTCCCACGCCGCGGCTCTCTGGGGTTTGGCCATCCTTGGGGAGCACAGGGAACAGCCCGAGGGTGGTCCGTGCTGGGAGCTGGAGAGGATGGAGCAGCCAGGGTGGTGGTAGCAGGGGAGGAGAGAGGCGTGGTGGGACCCTGCTCCGTGGCAGGGTGACCTGTGCCGTTGTTCACTGGTTAATGGAATTAGTGCGGGTGTTAATTAAGGCTCTCCAGCCCCACCAGTGCTGGTGGGAGCAGCCACAGAGCTGCACATTCAACTCAGGATAAAAACTCCACCGCGACCAGCAGACCCCCAGAAGCCCTTGGGGAGCAGGGAGTGCATCCCAGAGACCAAAACCCATCAGCCAGGAAGGGGCAAGGGATGGAGGATCTCACCTGGAACAGGGCAGCTCCTGGGGGGAGGTCACAGAACAGGGTTTTACCCAAAGCCCTGTGGTTTCACCCAAATCTCTGTGCTTCAGCTAAAGAACAACCCTCCCTACAGATGACAGCCTTGGGGACCCCCCGTGTCCCTGTCCATGGGACTGATCCAACCCCACCCCGCTCACACCGAGCTCCAAGCAGGAGAGCAGAGCCAGGGGAAGCTGTGTGCTGGTGAGCAGGGCTGGCTCCAGGAATCCCAAACCTTTTGGGAATTCGACATCATTTCAGCCTCACAGAGTTCCTCTCCCCAGGGCCTTTGCAGCTCCCTGCTGGGAAACACCTGAGCCACCTTCAGGGTGGCCCCAGGGAAGCGGGAGCTCGGAGAGCTCCAGAATCACCACCGAGGCTATTCCTGGAGTTCTCTCTAGAGATTTTGAGTTGCTGCCCTTTCAGGCAGCATCCCTGGCACGTCCCCAGCTCCCACAGGGTGGGGACAACCTGCCCCGTTCCCTCTTTGCCGGGCACTGCTGAGCTGCAAACTCACACGCGCGCTCCTGGAAAGCACAGCAGCCGAGCCCGAGGTGCAGAGCTCTCCCCTCAGCAGCACTCCTAAAAATACACTCCCTGCCAGCGTTTTGGCACCCTCCCATCCCCGTGCTCAGGTGCTGGCTGCTGCAGGACACACCAGGGCTGGGGAATTGCAGGATCTAGGTGGGATGGGGTGAGCTGAGAGCCAGCCCTGCTGCCCAGGAGCCAGCCCGGCTGCCCAGGATTGATTACAGAGAAGGATTAAAATTTGGTGAGAGCTCCTTAGCAACAGTCACCGTCTGTGCAGGGTGCTAAGGGAGAAGAACGGCCAGAGGAAAATCTGTGCGGGGAAGATGGGGGTGGAGAAAAGAAGGACAAAGATGCAGTAGGAGCAGGTCCCCAGTGGAACCCAGGACAAAGCCACCAGCCCTGAGGGAAGGGCACAGCCAGGGCCCAGCTCCTGGATGACACATGAAACCCATTTCCAGGGAAATTTGGGGTCTGGGCCTCCCCACCCCAAAAGTGACATTCCTTTCCCCAGAGCTGCCTGCACGACTGAAGGGTTTCACTCCCACCCACCTTCAAGGCTCCCCAGCCCGTGCTGTCCCCAGGGGTTTCTCCATCCCTTGGGGTGCCACAGGCTCAGGTGAGACCCCTAAATGATGCCCAGGAGTGCAGTGTCGTCACCTCACTGTCCCCAGCCAGCTGCCCCCCAATAAACCATTCAGGGGGGACACCACACACGGGGGGCAGTTTATTTTTCCATTAAAAAAATAGGTAACAACTTCACCATCTCCTAACAGACACCACAGCCATCAACACCACAACGTGCAGACTAAACACCAACCTGGGACAATATTCCTGGCCTGGGGCAGGAGGGGTGGGTGCAGCAGGCTGGAAGGGGGGGGAGGAAGGGGACAGATTTGTTTCTTGTGAGCTCAGAGCTTTGCCAGGAGGCTCAGCAGGTACAGGACCCATCCACGCCTCTCCACAGCCCCCACCCAGCACCCAGCTGTCCCCACAGCAGCGCCACACACCCCGGAGCAGCACCAGGACCTGCCTTCCACGGCCACACTCCTGGCCCCGCCTCCAGTTTGGGACCCCAGGTGCCACCTGAGGAAGGTCAGAAATGCTGCAGAGCACCCAAGATGCTGCCAGGGCAGCTGTGGAGGTCACCCACCTGATGGGATGGAAGGTGGCTTCTGGGATCGGGCAGTGGCCACATCCAGGGCTGGCTCTGCACACTTCTGTTCTCCACTAAAGTGTCCTGACCAACCCTGGCTGTTCCCAGCAGGAAAAGTGGAGGTGGAAGAGCTAAAGCCAGTGCAAGACCCTGCCCTGGCCCCTCTGGGGAGCCTTCCAGGGAATTGCCAGTGAAGGAGGGACCAGGAGCAGGACTTGAGACTTTTCAGCCTCCCTGGAGACATCACAAGCCATGAACGGGGCGGGGGGAACAGCAGAAAGGGCACAAAGTTGGTCTCCGTTAGGATCAGGGAATGGGCCAGGTGGAGCAGTGGGGGAAAGCAGGGAGGAGGCAGCAGGGCTGTGGGAACGGCTGGCCCTGGTCAGCCAGGACACGCCAGAGGCTGCAGGGTGTCCAGCTCCAGGATGGGAGAGGGCTGACAGCACTCAGAGCAGGCTCTGCCCTGGGAGGGTGTGGAATGGGGACTGCCCGGGATGCAGCCGGAGCAGGGGCAGCAGGAGGAACGGAACGGGATGGGAAGTGGCTCATACCTGGGGCCAAACGGGGGAAAAATGGGGATTGAAACCATCACAGGGGGCAGAGTTTGGCTGCAGCCAGTCCAGCCCTGAGCCCCAGGGCTCTATTTCTGCATGTCACACTGCAGGAGCAGGACGATGGAGGGGTCGCTCTTGGCGGCCTCCTTGAACTCCTCCAGGGAGATCTGGTCATCCTTGTCCTTGTCCATCTTTGTGAAGATCTTGTCCACTCGCTGCTGAGGCGTCAGCCCGTCTTGGTTCATCCTCATCATGATCACAGTCCCCACCATCTTGTAAATGGCCTGGAGAAAGATGAGAATGGGAATGAGAGGGAATGTTGGAAGGACGGAAGATCCCAGGACAAGGCAGGGGACAGGCACAGGATTGCTGCTCATTGGGACCCATTTCTATCAGAGACACATCAAGCACCTTTCAGACAAGGCTCTGGGTAGGAAAACTCATTTTTATGGCGCTAAAAGGGACCCAAGAGCTGTGAAAAGCCTGGAAAAAGCAAACAATCCCTGCTGATTTGAAGCGCCAGTACCTCAATGATCTCCAGCATCTCCAGGCGCGTGATCTTCCCATCCCCGTCCAGGTCGTACATCTCGAAGGCCCAGTTGAGTTTCTGCTCAAAGGTGCCCCTGGAGGTGACAGACAGGGCACAGATGAACTCCCTGAAGTCGATGGTGCCGTCCCCGTTCTTGTCGAAGGTGCGGAAAGCGTGCTGGGCAAACTTGGAGGCGTCTCCGTAGGGGAAAAACTGCGGGAAGGAGAGAGGAGGGATTGAAGTGAGGAGGGGGAAGCTGGCACCGAGGCTGCACCTGAGGTGCTCCAGCCCCCCAGGCAGCACTCAGAACCCACGGCTGGAGCCCACCTTGATGTAGAGCTGCTGGAACTCCTCCAGGTTGAGGATGCCGGTGGGGCAGTCCTTGAGGAAGCCCTTGTACCACTGCTTCAGCTCCTGCTCGCTGAACTCTGTGCTCCTCACCAGGTCATCCAGCATCTCCGGGGCCAGCTTGCTGCTGTGCTTGCCCATGGCTGCCCCTGGAAAGGGAAATCCACACCAGGCTGGAGAAGGATGGTCATCCCAGGCCCTCCTCCACCCTGGCAGCTGCGTGATCCCTCATCCCTCTTCTCCTTGCTGGAGCTGATCCACCTGGCTGGTGGGTGTCCATGTAGGACAGCAGCTGTGGCACCGGGAATGTGGCTGTGGCCTTTGCTGCTGGAGATGTACAGGAGCTCGCTTTGGGCTGCAGGAAAACACTCCAAAAGCAACTGAAAAGTCAGAACTCTTCCCATGGCCTTTACCAGAGCACAACCAGACAATCCTAGAATGGTTTGGGTTGGAAAGGATCTCAGAGACCGTTTAGCTCCAGCCACACTGCCATGGGCAGGGACACCTTCCACCAGACCTTCCCTAGGGATGGGACAGGGAAGAATCTGCCATTAGAGCACATAAAAACCTCCCTGGCAGCATCGGCCTCACGGCATCCAGCTGATCACAGCCATGCCCAACCTGCTCCTGGCCAGCCCTCGGTGAGGACGGGGTCTGGCCAGGGGGCTGCCAGCAGCAGGGAGCCCTGGCAAGGCCCTGGTGTGTGGGCAGGAAGCGGAGCCGCTCCGATACGCGCCGTGCCCGCTCCCACGCAGCCTCGGCTGCCAGCGCCGCTCAGCCGGAGCAGCAGATGGTTCTCCGGGAGCTCCTGCAGCTTCTCTCTCCATGAAGTTGAGGAGAAGTTCACCTGGAGCCCAACCAAGCACCGTCTCCTTTCAGGGGTGTGATGTCCTGGCCGCGTGGGCTCGGGGCACGCGGGGGCACCTTGGGAGGGGTGATGGGGGGTTCCTCGTGCTCCCGGCGAATCCCACAGGCAGCGGCTCCTTCCTGCCCCATCATCCCACCAGCATCTGTCACCGTCTGCCGCGGCGGCACCGAACCCACCAGCCCTCGGCAGCCGGAGCCGAGGGAATGTCCGGACACCCACGGAGCACAAGGCTTCCCCAGCGACCCCAGCTCGGCTCCACGAGCCCCCCCAGCACCACGGACTGGTTCTACATTGCTGGCATTGATTACAAACCATGCCAGGCACCGTGCATGGCCAGACCTGCCATGATCCATGTCCTCCACACCTCCCACAGTCGCCCTGGCAGGAGGATGCAGCCCCTCACCTCAGCCCCCAAAGTGGCCGGGACTCCAGAGCAGCATCCTTTGGTCCACAGTCCTCGATTCCCTTTTCCAAGCAGCGCCCAGCCATGCCAGGGCAGGGAACAGCACCCGAAAGGAACACCACACGCTCACCCCAAAGCACCAACCGATCAGCGGCTGCCGGTCCCAAAACAGGACAGAAGGGCGTCACTACGGGTGTCCCCCCCAGGGCTGCACCCCGGGCAGCACAGAGCACCCCAGCCTTCAGCAGCACCCCTGGATTGGCACCCCAGGGAGCAGGGAAGGGGCTCGGGGGATGGATGGGGGCACGGGGATGCTCTCCCCACCCGCACTAGGGGACAGCTCCGGGCCACCGGCCCCGACACCCGCTGGAAGCGGCTCCCGGGAGCGGCTCCCGGCACCTGCCCCGGCGGCGGCTCCGCACCGGGGAGCCGGGTCCCGGCCCCGCGGGTGCGGCTCCAGCCCCGACGGCCCTTACCTGTGGTGCGGCGCGGGCAGGTGGCGGCTCGGCGGGGCCGGGCGGGGCGCGGAGCCGCTGCCGGTACTGGAGGGGCCGCGGTCCAGCCGCCGGCTCAGCCCCCGCCGCTCCCGCCCCTCTTGTAGCCTCGGGCCCCCCGCCCCCCCGGCGGCGACGCTCGTCCATTGGCTGGGAGCGCTGTCAATCAACCGGGAGGGGCCGCGGGGTGGGGGTCGAGGTGGGATATGGGGGGTACAGGGGTGCTGGGACCGGGATGCTGGGGGATACTGGAGGTGGGATGCGGGGGGATGCTCGGACCGGGATGTAGAGGGATGTTGGCAGTGGGATCCCGGGGGATGCTGGCCGCGCACTGCACTGGGGACACTGGGACACACCAGTGGCTCATCCCTTGGCAGAGCCGCAGCTGAAGCACAGAGGAGAGAGGGACAAGAAAACCACTTTGATCTCCAGAACCAAACGTGGAATGTTTCCATGGAGATCGCCGAGTGCTTTTCCCGGTGACCTTGGCATCCTGCTGGGATCCCAGTGCCACCCGGGCCCGGCCGCAGCTGCCCCTCTGCAGCTGGAGCCTGCGTGAAGCCTCCGGCCAGCCAGGGCTGCTCCCCATCCCATCCCCAGCGGGGCTGTGGGGTGCCGTGGGGTGCTCAGCCTTTCTCCAAGGGCTCTCAGCTACACCCGCCCTTGCTGCAGGAAGCAGCAGAAACTGCCCCAGCTGGAGATGAGATAGGGCTGGGTTACAAAAATCACAACTATCACAAAAATCGCAGCAGTGGGGCTGCAGGGCTCCATCACCCCGCACCTTGGGGGCAGGAGGGCTGGGATGCCCCACGGCTGGACATGGCATCCTTGTGCCGTGTCCCTGGGCGGGGCTGGACCCACCTGGAACGAGGTGATTCAGCCCCACGGCTTTGGGTCGCCTCCACAGCCTCTGCTGGGCGCGGGACACGGCTCAGTGTGGCCCCAAAGCCTCTCCGTGAGCGTCCCCGAGAGCTGGTGGGGATGAGCCCCCCCCGGCCCCGCTGCCGGTGCTTGGATGTGGAGTAGAGAAGACACCAATTAGCAGCTCTGCAAACCGCCCGTGCCCGGCGGGCTCAGGGGGACTGAAAAATTAATGAGGGCTTAATTGAAGCAGCACAGGCTGCCAGGGCTGAGACCGGCCCAGCTCAGCGCATGGGAAGGGGGTGCTGGAGGGGCACGGGGTGGCTGGAAGAGGCAGGGGGGTGCCAGGTGACAGGGATGCCCTTGGGATGAGGATCAGGGTGACTGTGAGGTCCTGGGATGTCCTTTTTGGGGCTCTGGCACCCCGAACCGTGGTGCTGAGACGGTGCGTGGGGGTCATGGAGGGCTGACCACACTGGGCAGCCCTTCCCTCCCCACTCCTGCAGCAGCATCCCCCCAGCTCCCACCCGCGGGGGCAGAGCTGCCAGGGCCCCGCTGGTTCCTAAAAGCCTCCCCATCCAGCGGCTCCGTGGAATGCGAAGGGCTGCAGCTTCCCCCAGCGGCTACGGGCTGCACCAGCACGGCCCGGGGGCTGTGCCCGATGGGGGGGACCCCACAGCCCCCTCTGCCTCGGGCTGCTGCAGCCGGACCGGGGCTGTGGGGGGCAGGAGTCACTGCTGCTCATCCCAGAATCCCGACAGTCCCTGTCCCACTGCACTGCCGGGTCACCCGGCTGTGACACTCCCAGGGCTCGGGGCACTGGTGGCTCAGGCAGCCCCTCTGTGACCCCCCCCCCCCCCCCAGCTCAAATGCCCCTGAAAAGGAGAGAGGAGCTGTTGTCACCTACCCCATGTCCCTGAGGGACACCTCTGGGTGCCACTGGGCAAGCTGGACCTGGGGTGGTCCTAGCACGGGGGATCCCTCTTGATGTCCCCACTGTGATGCCCTGGGAAAAGGGGGGAGTCAGGGTAGAAAAGCAGAAATAGCCCGATTTCGGGGTTCCCTTCCTCCCACATCACCCCCGCGGGAACAGCTCTGTGCTGGTTCGTGCCATCCAAACCCGTCCTGGCCCCCGTCGTGCGGGAGCTGATGGGGACAGAGGGTGCTGCCTGCCCAAAACAGGGGTCCCGGCACGTGGGTCTGGTTTGTCCTCGCTGCGGTGGCACCAGCTGGGGTCGGTGCTCGTCCCCCTCCCCGGAGAGGGGACCGGGGGAAGCGGTGCCACCCACGGGCTGGGGCAGGAGCAAAGGAATATCTGGGTTTTCCCTCCCCCTGCTCGAGCTGGGGCTGACTCTGATGCAGGGGTGGGGGGACCGTCTCGATGTCCCCGTGTCCCCCAAACCCAGGCAGCAGCCGGACCCCTGTCCCCGCCAGGCCGCAGAGCTTTGCCGGCCGGCACGCAGGGGGTTAAGCATCCCCGTCTCCCTCACACTTGAGACGTCACCGTCACCAGTGGCGTGGGGGGGGCCGGGGGGCTATGGTGGTCTTTGTGGTGCATTCGGCAGCTGGCGCAGGGCGGCTCACGCACACGGCGGGCGGCTCGTCCCCGACACCCCGCGCTCGCCAGCATCCGCAGACGCCCGGCCGCCGCCACCGCCTGCCCACGCCGCGGGCTCCCAGCGCCACGGTGAGCGCGGGCCGCCGCGGGCACGGGGACAGGGCTGCCACCAGGCCTGCGAGCAGGGCGAGGGGCTGGCTGTGCCCCCCCGGGGACCCCGCCAGCAGCGCCCCTCTTGCCGCTTTGCACCCCCAGCCCGCTGCTCGGCAGGGCTGGGGGGCGGTGGGGTGGGCGATGGGGTGGGCGCTGGGGTGGGCGCTGGGGTGGGTTCGCCCCGCCTGGGGCTGCTGCTGCAGCCCCGCGGTGCCCCGGGTGGGTGCGGGCGCACGGGTGGGTGCCCGCCCGCGCCGGCGGGGTGCTGCGGCTCGGCTCCCGGCAGCCCTGCGGTAAATCCGGCTGCTCAGCCTCAGCCGCAGCCGCAGCCAGGCACAGGGGAGCCCCCCGCACCCCGCCGGCCCCGCTCGGGGGGTTCAGCCCCATGGGGGGGGCTCCCACATCCCTCCGGCCAGGCAGCTCCCCAGACCGGGGGGAAGGGGGGGGGGTCACCGCGCTGAGAAGCCCCAACTCCACCCTGCCCCGGCTGATCCTGGGGTGGGATGTGGCCCCGGCACCCCAATTCCCGGGATAAGCTGTCCCCGTCCCCCCCCCACCACGGAAAATCCTTCAGGCACCGCGCGCCCGACCCTGCGGCGGCTGCGGCGGTGCCGGCGCGGCCATGGGCGGGGGGCAGCGGCAGAGGGGGCTCGGCGGCGGCGGGGGGCACCCGGCGGGCACCCGGAGGGCACCCAGCGGGCGGGGGGCTGCGGGGAGCGGGGCCAGGTCAGGGGGAAGGGGCAGGCAGCCCCTGGCCGCGGCTGCGGCGCTGCACCAGGCTGCGGTGCCCACGGCGATGCTGCGCCGACAGCGAAGGGGCACAGCCCCAAAACGGTGACACCGGGTGGCCTGAGCCGGGGGCATCGCTGCCACTCCGGTGCGGCCAGCCCGGGCACTGCCGGCTCGGGAGAGGGGTGCTCCTGGATGCAGGGTTGGGCTCTGCTTGGAGCAGGAGTGGGGGTTCACCCCATCGGCTGGGTTGTCCCCGTGGAGGTGACACCCGCCGTGGGGTCTCCATGGGGCAGGATGCTCGGAGGGACCAGGGGGAGGCGACGGTGCGGGGAGAGGGGCAGGCTCTGGAGAAGGGCTGGGGTGAACGAGGCCACCGCAGGCAGGGACAGAAGCCGGGGACATCTCGGGTGTGGCTGGGGACAGCGAGCCGGCTGTTCCCAGCCCTCCTGTGGCAGCACGTTCCTCTGTGAGCGCTCCCGGTTGGGGGGTGTCTCTCCCAGCGGATTTAGGGCGCACAATTCCCCCGGTTCAGCAGCGGGCAGCCCGCACTGGAGGGAGCCCCTCGCCCTTCCCCACAGCCTCCCTGGGAAGCCGTGCCGCGGCCCCCCGGGCAAGTGCCACCGCGGGGTTGGAGCACTTGGGACCGAGGAAACGGCGCAAAACTGGGGCTGAACCCCAAGCAGAGCCACCATGCCCAGCCCAGAGGGGGCTGCAGCAATCCCCAAACCCCCGTCTGGCACCGAACCCCTGTGCCACGGCTCTGGAGTCACCCTGGGGTGTCCTCACCCTGGGGACCCATCCTTGCCCCTTCCCTGGGCACGGGCAGAGTTCAGCAGTGACAAATCCCAGCCCCGAGCTGCCCGTCAAGGACAACGGTGGCGCGGGCACCAGGATGCCCGCACGCTGGTCACAGCCTGTGTGCCAGTGCCAGAGCAGAGCAGGTGCCAACCTCCCACCCCGCTGACTGCCCCAGCACCCCAGGAGCCCCCCAGCTCCCTTCCAAAACACCCCAGCACTCAGCAGGATGAACCTCGGGGTCACTGCGCCAGAGCAGCTCTGGGTGTATTTGGGGTACCCCAGTTACCCCAAAACCAGCTGCATTTCAGCACTGGTGCAGCCCCAGTGTAAAGCCACCACTCACTGGGCCTGGGAGGAGGAGGAGGAGGAGGAGGAAGGCAGAGC
Source organism: Corvus kubaryi (assembly GCF_017639235.1). NCBI lineage: Eukaryota > Metazoa > Chordata > Aves > Passeriformes > Corvidae > Corvus > Corvus kubaryi. The sequence continues at coordinate 1,436,412 of NW_024582087.1, read as the reverse complement.
CATCACTGTTGATGCCAAGGGTCTGTGCCGGGGCTGAGTGGGGAGCACGGGGCTGGGGGGGACCAGCCCCATTCCAGGCACGAGGCCGCCCCATCCCTCCCCCCGCTGCTTCAGCTCTCCCTCTCCCCCAGCCTCATTAATTAAACCCAAGCGCTTAATTACAACCTGCTGAGTCCCGCGGCTGCTTCCCGGAGCCTGCTGACACCATGGGGCCAATCCCGACCCCCCCACATCCCTGTAGGAAAGGTGGGATGCAGGGAACTGGGGGAGCATCCTGTTGCCTGCAGGATTTGGGTTGTGGCTCCTCGGCGGCATAAAGGGATCTTCACAACAGAGAGCAAACCCAACCAGTGGAGCTGGGAAAGTCATCCCTGGGGATCTTGGCCTCTCCAAGGAGAGATGGGGACAGATGGCTCCACTCTGGGGTTGTCCCCGAGCTGCTGGCAGGTCCCACAAGGGGTGAAGAGGGACGGGGATGCTCAGCCCGATGCCTGGGGAGCTCCCGGTGGCAATAAAACAATAACCGAGGTAAATAAGGGGAAGGCCGGTGGCAGCATGAGATGGGGGGGGAAGATCCAGTGTCCCACCGTGCTTACCCCCCTAGTCACCCACCGGTGGGTCCCCAGGGCAGGGAGGTGCCCAGTGGGGTGCCCTGACCCTCTCGCCCTCCTGCCCGCAGGTCCCCGCCAGCCCATGAAGTGACCCAGGCGGGTGGCACAGCCCCTGCTCCTGCCGTAGCCACCGCTGCCACACCAGGCACTGAGGTAAGGACCTGAGGCCATGGCCGTGGGGTGGGTGGGATGCTCTGGCACGGGCACCAGACCCCCAAACCAGCTCTGTGGGGCACAATTCCCATTTGGGGTCTTCCCCTGTCCGTGGGGGATGCCCAGCCCCATAACCCAGGGGAATGCCATGACCCCATGGGGGTCACCCGGGGCAGCCCCCCCTCCCTTGGGGGTGCCAGCGTGGGGGAACTGGGGTGTCTCAGGGGTGGCAGCATGGCCAGGGGTGCCCCATGGAGCACAAGGCTCCCAGGACCACACCCCGCTTCCCTCCCCTCCTCTGGAACTGGCAGAAGTGCTGGGAGAGCTGTCACATTCCAGGCGATGCTCACAGCCGCGTGCCCAGCCAGGAGGGATCGGGGTGGGCGCAGGGAGGTGTCGCGGTGGTGGCACTCGGGGGCTCGGGGGTGTCCGGCCGGTGGCACCGGTGCTGTTCCACTGTGTTCTGTTTCTCTCGCTCAGGTCTGCTGGCCATGGGCAACCTGATAAAGGTATTGGGCAAAGATTTAGAAAACTGTCCTCATTTTTTCCTGGATTTTGAAAGTAAGTCCCATGAGCAGGGTGGGCGTGGGGAGGGCGCCAGGGCTGCCACCGCGGCTGCTGTCCAGAGGATGGGGACAGGCACAATGTCCCCGAGCAGCCCCGTGTCCCCAGGTGCCTCGGGGCCCTGAAAAAGTCTGCAAAGTGGGGCGGGGGAGCGGGACCCCAGGAGATCCCCCATCCCTCAAAGAGTGGGGCGGACACCCTGGCTGAGTGGTGGGATGCAGGATGCAGCAGGACCCGGCCCGGGACCACCTCAGGCGCACGCCCGCTGCTGTTAGCTGGTGGCACTGGTGGCCGTGTGGCATGTCCCGTGACACCGCCAGCACAGGGACAGCCTTGGAGGCTGGGAAAGGAGGAGGGGATGCTCCGTGCCACCTGCGCTGCTGGGAAGGTCGGTGCGGTGGCCGCAGCCTGCAGCGAGTGATGGGGAGCAGGGACCTGCCTCAGCTTCCCGTGGATCTGGGCCGGCGGACAGGAAAGGACAGCTCCCGGCCCCCCAGGCCGGACACGGAGGGGTACAGGAGACGGTGGCCACTGTGGCAGGATGCCAGAGCGGGCACAGCCCCGGGGCTCCAGCTCAGAGCGCAGCTCAGGGCAAGAGCGAGGAGGGTGGCAACAGCGCAGCGGCGTCTGCTCGCCCCAGCTCTGGCCCCAGTTCCATTCCCAGCTGGGACAGGCCGTGCACAGCTCCCCACAGCACCTCTGGCTCCGGCACCCCCCAAAATACCCAGGGCTGGGGTCCCGCAGCCACCCCCTCCCACGGCGAGGGACCTTCCTGCTCCTCCTGGCTCCTTCAAGGCAGCACAAACTTTTCCTGCCTCCAGCCCCCTGGCACAGGGTCTGGGGGCTCCCCAGGACCCCCCGTTTCGGGGCTGGCTCTGCACTAGAGGAGGGGGATGGCTGTAGCCAAGGCTCCAGGGACTCCAGGGACTTCCCGGCGGCTTCTCCTCCCTTCGCTCCTCCCTCTCCATCACCCCATCCGCCAGCGCTCATCACCATCGGGGGGGAAGAGGCTGCACCCGGGGCCGGGAGCAGCCGCGGGGTCACCCCCGGAGCCCCCCGAGCCCCCGGGGAGCAGCGGGGGGAGGACGGGGCTCCGGCCGCCGCCGCTGCCCGCAGCCCAGCACCTCTTCCCCGGGCTCCACCTCACCATCATGCTTTTTTCCTCTTGTTTCTTCTCTTGCAGGTTTCACATGGGGAACCTTCTAAAAGTGTTGACTTATAACGAACTTGACCAAGGCCCTAATTTTTTCCTTGACTTTGAAAGTGAGATGGGATTTTTATTTTCCGTTTTCCGTTTCGTACTTATCTTGAGTTCCACATCCACACCATTTTGAGTTCTTGTCCCCGTCGCCCATCGCATCGCGCCCATCCCAGACGTCCTCTCCCACCTTTGCCATCCGGGGGCGTCCCCGGGGAGGGGGGCCAGACCCATGGCCGGGGGCTGTCGCTCCGCACCTCTCCCCCGGGGCACTTCGCAGCCTCTTGGGGCCGAGGGCTGCTCGGGGACCCCTCGTGGTGAGCAGGACGGCGGGCACAGGGCAGCCAGGACTCACCCCCACCTGCCCCCCCACTCCACGGCTTGACTTGAGCTCGGGCAAGGAGAACGGATCAGGGGGAGAACCCCGCCAGGAAGGGCTGCGGGCCGGCGGGGGAGCCGTGGGATGGGGTGCTGGCACCCCGCTCTGGCTCTCGCCGCCCCGGGCCCCGCTCAGAGCCCTCCGGGTTTCTCTCCCCGGGGCGCTGCCCTGCAGATGCGCAGCCGACGGAGGCCGAGACGGCGGTGTGGAACCAGGTGAACGCCGTGCTGGAGGAGGCACAGACCATCCTGGCCGAGCTGCAGTCCTACACGGGCGCCGGGCAGGAGATCCGAGAGGTGGGTGCAGCCCCGGCGCCCGCTGCCCGCGCACCCACCGTGGCTTAGGGCAACCGCTGGCGCTCTCCCCTCCCAGGCCATCCAAAACCCCGGGGACCTGCGGCTGCAGGAGCGCGCCTGGAGCGCCGTCTGCCCCCTGGTCGCCAAGCTGAAACGCTTCTACGAGTTCTCCCTGCGGCTGGGTGAGCGCCTGACCTCCCTTGCATTCCCCGCTGTGCATCCCGCATCCCTCCCCGCAGGCAGGAACGGGACCGGCTGCGGGAGTCCCGGCCGTGGAGTGTGCGCGCAGCTCGGGATGCTCAGCCGTGCCTCAGTTTCCCCTCGGGGGGTGGGGAGGTGCGGAGGGGGACCAGGAGTGCTCTGTCCCCAGAGAACGCCCTGCGGAGCCTGCTGGAGGCCCTCACGAGCCCCCCCTACGCCCCGACCCAGCACCTGGAGCGGGAGCAGGCCCTGGCCAAGCAGTTCGCCGAGATCCTGCACTTCACCCTCAGCTTCGATGAGCTCAAGGTGCCTCCCTGCGCGGGGCGAGAGCGAGGAGGGGTCCCCACACCGGGACCCTGTGAGCCAGCAGAGTCCCTTGGGACCCCTAAGCCTGGTGTGTCCCCCCCCCCAGATGACCAACCCCGCCATCCAGAACGACTTCAGCTACTACAGACGGACCATCAGCCGGAATCGCATCAACAACCTGCAGGTGAGAGGACTCTGCTGGCCTCCCGACCAGGGGTGGCCTCCCCCAGGGATTCACAAGGCTGGGATGGCTCCGGGGGGGTTCAGCCACCCCAGTGACCCCCATCACCCCCCCCCCGCCCCAGCTGGACGCAGAGAGCGAGGTGAACAACGAGATGGCCAACAGGATGTCCCTCTTCTATGCTGAGGCCACCCCCATGCTCAAAACGCTCAGCAATGCCACCACCAAGTTCGTTTCAGAGGTGAGGGAGGCTGGGGGGACCCTCAGGGCGGGGGGAAGCCCCCTCCAGCCACCATGCAGGGGGCTGGGGGTGGAAACAGCAGCCGGGAACTGTTGGGTTTCAGAACAAGACCCTCCCGATCGAGGACACGACTGACTGCCTGAGCACCATGGCCTGTGTGTGCAGGGTGATGCTGGAGACCCCGTGAGTACCCCACACTGGGGTTTGGGGGGACATCTCGGTGCTGGGGTCCCTCTGCCACCCCACCCCTTCCCCCAGGCTCAGCCAGCCTCTCTCCTGGCACAGGGAGTACCGGAGCCGCTTCACCAACACCGAGACCCTGCTCTTCTGCATGAGGGTGATGGTCGGCGTCATCATCCTCTACGACCACGTCCACCCCGTGGGGGCCTTCGCCAAGACCTCCAAGATCGATGTGAGTGCTCTTGGGGTCACAGCTGTGGGGTCACAGCCGTCCCACTCATCGCAGTAGCTGTGATCCCTGGGGTCCCCCTCCCTGGATTGACCCCATGGGGATGACTCTGAGCTGCTCCAGGGGGGAGCTCATCCCCCTGAGCAGCGAGGAAGAGGATGGGAAGGAAGGGCCACAGCCCCCTGTGGCCCATCTGGGACCTCACAGCCCCTCTCTCTGCCTCCATCAGATGAAAGGCTGCATCAAAGTCTTGAAAGACCAACCCTCAACCAGCACCGAGGGGCTCCTGAACGCTCTGAGGTGAGACGGGGGCTTGGGGACACAGCGGGGACGTGGCGTCCCCCCGGCAGCGCTGCGGGGTGACAGCAGAGCGAGTCGGGGGCTGTGACCTGTGTCCCCTCCCCGTCCAGGTACACCACTCGGCACCTCAACGATGACACCACGTCCAAACAGATCCGGGCCCTGCTGCAGTGAGCGCGGGGCGGCCGCCGGAGCCGCTCGTCACCGTGTCACCGACGCCCATGACCATACAGCTCATTTTGTACCGAGGGAAAAGGGACAACGAGGAACACACGGAAATACCGAAAGCGAATCGGAACGGCCCCCTGGCCACCCCTGCCACGAGCTCCTGCCCCCCCCTTCCCACCCCCAAACCAGCACCCGCTCCTGGACACGAGGCGCGGATGGCACCGTGGAGACTCCGTGCCTGGGGGGGCTGGGGCCGGGCAGGAGAGACCCGGGCAAAGGGATGTGCTGATGGGGCTGGCAGCAGGGTGCCCATGGCACGGGGGCACCTTGGGGAGGGGGCAGGTGGTGCCCCTGTCCCCATCCTGGTCCCCGAGCGGAGGAGGAGGAGGAGAAAGAGGAGGAGAAGGAGGAAGAATCCCTGTGGATCTGCACTGACTCTGGAGGAAACGGCTCAGTCTCACCTGGTAGATTTTTAATATGAGCAATTAAATCCACACTCACCTCTTCTTTTCTACATTTTTTTTTGGGTGTGAAATAAAATGACATTTAATCTGTTCGTGGCCGGAGCGGAGCCGTCTCTGTTGTATCCCATCCCGCTGGAGGCACCCACCGAACCCCCCCCAGGGAGCGTGGTCCCTCTCCGTGACACCCTGTGGGACAAATCCCACCTCCCACAGTGACCGGGAGGGACAACAGCCCAGGGTGACCCCCAGGGTGCCCCGAGTCTGCCCAGCAAGGGCCGCCTCCTTCCCCAGTGCCCCGGCAGCTGCAGACTGGGAGGACTGGGCGGCTGCTGGAGGCTGTAGCTGGCTGCCACGGGCCGGAGCCTTTGCCGGCAGATGGCCCTGTGACACCGCGACAGCGCAGCCACGCTGGCCCCACCCGTGCCAAGCCAACCCTGGGGGCACCCACTCGGCCCCGCACCCTCCCCACACAGCCCCCCCGAGCTGAGGGAGACCCCCGCAGGGCAGAGCCCCTTGGCTGGGGCTGTGTCACCGCCGAGGGGACCCCCAGGACCGTCCTCACCGTGTGGCACTGGGTCCCTGGGGGTTTGGTGTCCTGCCAGCCCCCTCCTTCCCGCCGCCTTTCCCGCCTGGCACACGGGCACCGCTGACCCCCCCTCTGCCCTGCATGTCCTGGGGGGGCAACGGGCACCCCATGGGTGACACCACGGATGCAGAGCCCCGTGCAAGGTGACTCTGGCAGAGTCTGCCTCAGTTTCCCCTCTTCCCCCTCTGTGCGCTGGGGGGGCACATGGGCAGGGTCCCCACAGCCCCCCGAGCTCTGGACCCCTCTGGAATTCCTCAGAGTGCCACCATGGGGTCACCCATCCCACCCACCTGCAGCCCCCATGTCCCCATGCGTTCGTGGAGCTCCTCCCCAGCCACAGGGCTGCACAGGGAGGGGACAAAGAGGGGGGGACAGCCCCCAGCCCTTTGGAAACTGGCATTTCCTGGGCCCGGTGCCAGGATCCAGCCGGGCACGGCCGGGTTTGCCGCCAAATTCACCGAACTCCCGCGCGGGGCGGGACAGGGACGTGCTCTTGCACAACCCCAGCCAACAGCTCCTTTTATTTTTAGGCTCTTGCAACGTTTGACTTTGCCACAGCCATCTGAAACGCTGCCAAGGCCTCGGATGGGCCACAGGCTCCCCAACATCCTGCCCTGCTCCCGCGCCGCTTCATGCCCCAGCCGTGCCTCAGTTTCCCCGTTAGTTCCTTTGACCCACCCAGCTCTGCTGAGCCCAAATGGACCCCGAGGGCCCCGTTAAGTCCCACTGGTGCTCCACAGCACAAGGATCCCACCTGGGAGCTGAGGCTGAGGCCAGGCCACGGCTCAGTGCGGCGGTTGCAGCTGCTGCGTGTCTGCAGGAGCCGATGTCCCCAGGTGACACCGTTCCCCAGATGGTCCCTGGCCCGTCCGAAGAGTGTCCCTGCAGTGTGGGAACTGGGCTGGGAAGAGCCAGGACAGCATCACCAGCCAGGACCGCCAACAGGAGTCAAGGGACAGCCGGATCCTTTAAAGCCACCAGTGAGCACGGGCACAGACACCAGCTGGTCACCGGTGCTGGGAGAGGTGGCAGCTGTGTCCCAGTGTCCCAGTGCCGGTCGGGTCCTGGCACAGAGCCCATAAGGTCCCCCCCCGTGGTGCCCCTTGCATGTGAAGGGAGGAATGAGGCCAAATTCGTGCCACATCCCAGCCCTGAGTGTCCCCAACACGGCACCTCTCCGGGCAGAGCAGGTGGCACATCCGACCCTGGCAAAGAGCAGCACCGCAGGGATGAGACATTTCCTGTGGGATGGGCACATCGGAGCAGTTTAGAACCAAAACAGGGTGAGAAAAGGGAACCGAAAAGGAAGAGCGAGTCCTCGATCATCACAGACACATCTGAGCTCAGAGCCCCGGGGACAGCGGCCACCCCTGTGGGCAGCAAGTCAGAGGCAGCTCGGAGTGGAGCCCTGGCAGGGGCTGCTGGAGCCAACAATGGGATGCAGATGAGGAGGTGCTGCCCACGCACCTCTCACTGCTGGCCACAAGGATTTGGGCTGCCACGGTGCCAGGGGGACCCCTGGGTCCACCTCTGCTCTGCCCGGTACCAGCCTTGCCAGCAGCCTGGGGCAGGAGTCCGTGTCAAAATGCCAGTGTCCGAGCGAGGGACAGGCAGTGCCCCTGGGATGGTGCCCTGTCCGCAAGCACACGGTGCTCCTCCAGCTCAGGCTCTCGGCTCGATGCTCAGCCACACCAAGGTGCCGAGGACTTTAATTGATGGCGAGCCAAGCCACGCCGGGCCTGGACTGTTTTCTAATCCCAGTGTAATTAATGACCTTATCTTTGGCCAAAGCCATTTAGATTAAGTGGCTGGTGTGATGGGCTCGGCGGCTCCGGCTGCACAGATGGAAGAGCCGCGTTTGTCTGGGGATTAGCGGAGGGCAGATGGAGCGAAGTGCCATTCCCCATCCCCAAACCTCCCGGCACCGACAGCAGCCTGAAACCTGAGACCACAACAACTTTCTCAGCGAGCCCTGGCTGGGACTGGCGAGCGATTCCTGTATTGTTTGTCCCTTCTGCAGGGCCCAGAGCAGCAGGAGGAGGAGCAGGAGTTGTGCCAGCACCAGGAACTGGTGTGACCCTGCCAGGAGCTCGATCCCAGTCCCTGCTGGAGACCTTCAGACAGCAGAGGTCCAACACACCAAGGACAGTAACCTCCCTCGGAGAGCAACCCACGGCAGGGATGCTGCCCTGGCTCTGCTTAAATAAACTTCGTGCCACAGTGACAGCCCCACCTCTCTCCAAGGAGGAAAACTCACCTGTGTTGTGGTGCTGGCAGGATCAGGGCGTGCATCCTCCTTCCCCCTGCAGGGACAAAGAAGTGTGGCACACCCTGTTCACCTGGGAGCCGCTGCCCTCAAACCAAGGGGGAAAAGGCCTGGGAGCCCCTGCCCCTCCCTGCTCAGCACAGCCCATGCTGAGCAGGCTCCTGAAGAGAACAGGCTACTGTGGAGGAGGAACAACATGTATCCGAGGGGATAACAAAGTTCATATTAAACCGATTAAGGATATTTAATCCATTTCTAACACTGTGGACATCTGACTGCACTCAGGAGCCGGAGCAGATAATCCCAGCCCTCCTTCCCATCGATCCTGGCCTGGCCTGGGGGAGATGACTCAACATCTCAGAGCTCTGTCACAACCCAGCTCAGCACACGGGTGGTGAACGGGGCTTCATTCCCAGCTCACACCTCGTCCATCCAGGCTGGGAGAACACAATTCCATGCCACGACCTCATGGCCGCGTGCTCCAGCACTGGGCTGAGCCCACATCCATGGGTTGAGTCAGCACAGATGGCAAACAAGTCTGGGCTGGAGAAGAGGGCTCAGCTGGCATTGCACAGACCCAGCAACACAACCACAGTGCCCAGCATTCCAAAGCCAGTGCCCAGCTCTGCCCAGTGCCAAATTCCCAGCTCTTCCCTGCGCGTTCCCTGCAGTCCGAGCTCCCACACCCCATCACATGGCCCGAGGAGCCGCCCCACGGAGCGCTGCAGGAATAATTCCATGCCCAGGAACACAAACTGGAGGTTTAATCTAATCCCCACCAAAGCAGGAATCTCCAGAGCCCGCGCCGGCAAATCCACCCACGCAGCCCTTCCCTGGCAGGATGAGGCCTGGCTCTTGCCACATGGTGCAGCACGAGGGAAAACTTGTGCTCTACCAACCCCAAACCCTCCCAAGGTTTGCATTTGCCAGGAGAATCCCCAAGGCCCTGCAAAGGCTGTCCTGGTTTCACCAGAGCACCATTCCAGGCACAAATGGCACTCGCGTCCCCCAGGAACACCGGGACACCAACTGCCTGGTGGGCACCAGGAATTTACTGCTCAGTAGCTTGGATTCAAATTCAGGGCCGGTTCCCAGTGCCAAACCACAGTGTAACCCCCCGGGAATTCTGCCTTAACTAGGACAGGCTCATCTGTTGCAAACTCGATGAGATCATTCCCAAGTTCCTGTTTAACAGGTGCCAGCTCCTCCTGCACCTGCTGTGTGCACAGGGCTCCCTGCCCCCACCACGCTGGGAACATCTGCTCAGCTCCCTCAGGAGCTGTGGAAAAGGTGACTGGGAGAAGGAACCAGACCTGGATCTCCTGCCCTGTGCCCAGAGCAGGGAACTGGGGCCAGGTGGAATCAGAGAGCAAGGAAACGGCGCTTGTTAACAGGGAGGGGAACCCACAATAATTATGCAACTTTATTTGCATATAAAAGAACAAAAAAAAATATCCTCTCCACAATAAAGGCAGCCAGAGCTCGCTCAGCTCTGGAGCTGCACTCCCGGCCAAGCCGGAGGAGTCGGGGTATTTCTGTCTCTGAGATCCACACAACCACATACCAGCAGCTCAGCCATTCCAAGGATGCATCTCTGGCAGGAATTCACACTTTGCATGGGAGGACGCTGCCAGCAGCCTTGCCCCGGGGCCCAGCCCTCTCCAGGCAGGGCTGGGGGAGCATGGGAACGCAGCAGGATGAGGCCACATGAAGAGGATCTGAAGAGGATCCGACGCAGCCGACAGCCTTTGTCGTCACACACCTGCCTCATCCCGAAAAAAACGACTCGGCTCCTTGGTTCAAGGCTGCCCAGGACTAAGGAGCTTCCTCTCCATGCAGGTGGATGCACAGCTGCTCCCTTCTCCAGGCCTAGGGCAAAGGCAGGCTGCCATCCTTGTCCGAGGTCTCTGCGTCCCCACTGTCCCTCATGGTCCCTCCGGCATGGCCGGACGCCTCCAGCTTCCTCCTCTTCTTCAGGTGGTGCAGGTGGGATTTGGACCGAGTGTGAGCTGGAGGAAGAGGCAAACAGAGCGTTTGATCTGTGGAATCTGGAGGAGGGAACGGCCGATCCCCCCACGCAGGGCAGAGCACCCTCCCTTCCCCAGCCTCCCACACAGTTCACTACCAAAGAGTGAACTCCCCAACCCTGCCCTGGCTGCTCCTCTGCACGCTTGCAGGCCAAACTATCAGGGCTCAGAAGGGGACAAAGCTCCCAAACCTCCTCAGGAAGGACTAAGAGAAGGAAAAATCCTGGTTCTGCATATGCTGAAGATTTCAGGTTGTCACTTCCAACCAGTCTGCTCCCAAGCTCTCCCGGGAGGAGGGAAAGTTTCCAAAGAGGTGGCACTTTGCAGGCTGCAGGCGAGGTTGTGCAATTCCCTGCTCCCCATGGAGCGCTGCCAGGATCATTTGTAGGACTGGATTCCTGCACCACAGCACTGGGAATACCCTGTGCATCCTACAGGGCAGCCAGGGAAGAGCCTGGAGCGTAATTAAACTTCTGAATAACTCCAGGGCAATGCCCCAGCCAGGAAAGCACTGCAGCAGGAGTCAGATGGGAACAGAGGGGTAATCCCAGGGATTCGGCTTGGAGCAGCAGGAGCTGCATTTCTCTGTGAAATCACATCCTTAAGGACAGCCAAACCTCCTTATCAGCGGTTTTATCTCAGGGGAGGCTTTGTCTGACCACCTTGGTGGGGCGGTTTTGTCATTTCCAAGACATCAGAGCAGCAATTAAAGCACAAACTTTTCAAGCAGGGCCTTAATTAAACGAGGCTATGTGCTGGCTGAATCAAGGCCCTCGGGTGTTTTCCAGCCATCCTTTTTTCTGCCAAAGGATGAAATCACATGCAAAGCTGCTGCTTTATCACAATGCTGGAGGGTCACCCTCAGCCTCAGATAAAGCCTCACCTCCTGCAATTTGTCACAAGCAACACCAAAGCTGCAGTGGCTGAGGAAGCGCCAATTGCTGCTGCCATCTGGGGAGTTGTGCTCTTTAAGTCCATATAAATTGTAAAACCAGGTAAAATTTTAAAATCCCCCAGAGCCAGCAGGGCACTGGGAAGCAGTTCCCGAAACTATCTGCCACCTGACCTAAGAAAACAGACCAGAGTGCAGATCCACCCAGCTCCCACGGCTGTTCTCGCCCTCCTTTTCCATTCTGCAAGCACAAGTAACAACCAGGATTTGGAGCATTTTTCTCCCACCATCTGGGGATCCGAGCCCAGTTCTGCTGGATACAGAGAGTAACAGCTGGTCCTGGCTGAGGGAGGCATTGTCAGCATCGATTGGTATCTGGGGTGACATCCCTAAGGACCTGGAGCTGCAGCTGTGGGGTTTGGGGGGAACCTCGAGGAGCTCCCGCTCAGTCACAGAATTTACTGGACCTAAAGGATGACAGGGACCCCGACAGCTTTCGGTTCTGGACAAGCAGAGCTCCTTCCAAGCACCTTCTGAGGCAGCTGAGACCGGCTAAAATAACAACTGCACTTAACTGATCTCACTGCAAGGAGCCTCCTACTCAGAGCCAGCTCCCGGCTTTGCTTTCAGCACTTCCCAGCTCAGGAAGGAATAAGCAACTCCCTCAAACCCAACGAGCTGGGAAATTTATCTTTGCATTGTGTCTGCATGTGCTGGTTTTGGCTTGGGCAGGGCTGATTTCCCTCACAGGAGCTGGTCTGGGGCTGTGTTTGGATTCGCGCTGAGCCCAGGGTTGATAACTCGGCGATGTTTTGTTATTGCTGAGGAGTCCTGGAACGGCGTCAAGGCCTTTTCTGCTCCTCACAGCAACACAGAGGGGGCTGAGGATGCACAGGGAGGTTGGAGGGGACACAGCTGGGAGAGCTGACCCCAGCTTACCCCAGGGATATCCCACACCACACGGCTCACACTTCCTGAGGGGAAGAAAGAGGAAAGGGGCGGACATTGGGACGATGGAGTTTGTCTTCCCAAAGTCATGTTAGATGTGATGGAGCCCAGCTTTCCTGGGGATGGCCGAGCACTGCCCAACCATGGCAAGCAGTGAATTAATTCCTTGTTTTGCTTTGCCTTCCCCATTTAACTCAGCCCCTGAGTTTTCTCACTTTTACCCTTGCAGTTCTCTCTCCCAGAGACAGAGAGAGGGTGAGTGGCTGTGGGGGCTCAGATGCAGCTGGGGTTAAACCATGACCCTGCACATCCTGAATTTGGGCAACACGTGGAGATTTACCAGTTTCATTTCTGCAGCCAGTTTCTCCACGACTTTTTGTTTCTGGCTCTCAGCATGAGGCTCCCAGCACAGATAAATTCACTGACTTAATCTGATTCCAGCTGAGCTCTTTTAAAGTAAGTCTATTGAAAATAGAAAATCCCTTTCTGTTACTATTACAGCTAGGAATAGTTTGAAAAGAAAAAAAATCCACACACAAATAGGAAATATTGGAGCAAAACTGAACTATTAAAAACATGAAGAAACTTTCATTCACGCAACAGAATTTTAGGAGAGATCTGATCCGTGCTTTTTGAGGAAGCATCCACAGCATTGTAAAGGACCAAGAGCCCTGACTAAACACAGCAGCTCTGAGCTTGATGCCACATTTAGATCCCTGGTGTGATGCTCTCTGTGTTTACTGGGTGCTGGGACAGGGGGGGAGAAGCCCGGGGGAAGGGGGGAATTCCTGACAGATGGTTCCTGTGGCACAGCTCCTGCAAACGGCTGCAAACAATCCTTGAAAGGCCAGGATCACGAGCTGGGGGTCATCTGGGAGCTGCTCCAGCCCTCCACAGCCCCCCCAGGTGCCCCCCTGTCCCCTGTCTGGGCCCTACCTGCCCACTCCCTGTCCCCGATGATGAGTCTGTCACAGAGCTCACACACGCGATGGCTCCGCTTGTTCTCGTTCTCGTCGTGCTCCATCCTCAGGGGCTCTGCTGGGGGCTCACGGCCCTGGAGATCAAATAATGCCTCAAATTGGTCTCTGACACGAGAATTTGCCTGTCTGTGTTCACTTTCATAGATGGGAACTTGCCGGACTCAAGACACTGAGGTTGGCAAGGCAGACACCGGAGTTTTACCAAGTGCAGCACTGGGCACTGGGAAAAATGTTCAGCTGAGACAAGAAACTCCTTCTACTGCAAGGAAATGCCAAGGCTGGGCATGTGAAGAGCCAGCCCTGCTCAAGGGAGAGACTGTATGCCAAACGAGGGGGCCTGGAGACCACAGAGAAGTCAGTGACTGCTCCTGTGTTAACCCCGGCTCCCCAGTACCTGGATGAAGCTCTCCACGATCTCCAGTGCAGGTTTCAGCACATCCTCCTCCCACCGCTGGAGATCAGACACCTCCAAGCCATAAACGGGGGGCACGTTGGGCCCAGGACCTACAGAAACACAAGGAGGCAGGTCAGCACCAAAACCACCCAGCACCCCCTCCCAGCACCCAGGGGGAGCAGAGGGATCTGCTTTTTCCTATCAGCATTCAGAAGCCAACAGCACCAGGCTCTCCAGAGCCAAAATTCTCTCCTGCAAGCAGCAGGAACACCGCAGGACTCAAGGAAGCATCTTCACAGCTGGCTGCCTTCAGGAGAGTGTTCTGGAATCTGAGCATGCCAACAGCCCATCACAACAACAACCACCTCACCCCAGGCCTGGTCCACAGGAGGCTGAGGGGATGAAAGAGCTGGATCCAGGCACAGAGCCACCACACCAGGCTGACAAGGAGATGCAGGCACGGGGCCTGGATGAGGGATCTGAGCCTGCAGATTCCCACTCAGAGGTGGAATGGATTGTGCAGGGGCTGATGCTCCTGGTTGCTGGCAGCAGGAGATGCTTTACTAATGACAAGGGACAGGTTCCCCCTCTGGCCTCCCCTGGCCCAATGCCTGCAGCCTGGACAGGGTGAAACAGCTGCCATCAGAGAGCACCTGCTCCCTGGGTGACCTGGCTGCTCACCACGGCTCACCTGCCCTCTGTGGGCACCTGGCTGTCCCTGCCCAGACAAAGCCATCAAAGGCTCCACGTGCCAGTCCCCAGCAGGTGCTGGTTTTATTGCTGTGCCCACAAACAAGCCCCTGACAGGCCCATCTGAAGCACACCTGCCACCAGAAAGGTGAGCCGAGCCACCCAGCACATGGCTCCGGGAAACCTCCTGCACCTCCTTCAAAGTCCATCTTCTTTTGACTCGAGTTTCTCCCTGCCTTCTCTTTTTTTTCTTTTTCCTTTTTTTATTATTTATTTTATTGTTGTTTTGCCCCTACTGAGCACCTTTCAACAAGTGCCCGGCTCCCAGCTGCTGCTGCTGGCCCTGCTCCAAGGCTGGGGCTGGGATAGGGAAGTCCTGCTGGCTCCCTGCCACCGCAGAGAGCACGGCCCGGGCTCGGAGCAGCCACGGGGCTCCTGCTCCTGATCTGGAGGGCAGCTGTCAAATGGGCTTTTCTCCCTGCCAGGAGCATGTGTGGGTGCGTGGGGACCCCCTCCCCGAGCCCCTCAGGAGCATTTGGCAGGATGAGCTGCGGGGATGCCGTGACCATCATCATCTAGCGGTGCCCGACACGGGGCTGAGCCTCTGCCTGGGATTTTATCCCTCCTGAGGGCACTGCTGCTGGGAGGGGATGGGGTACAGGGGCACAGGGGAGCAGCAGCTGGCTCCTGAGTGTCTGGGATGAGAGGCTGTGGGCAGGACACATCTCAGGAGGGGCAGGACATCTGCTCTGCAACCCAAACCAGCGGGACAGAATCGGGAAGAGCCTCGTGGGTGGATGGGGACACTGGGTGGCTCCTGGAGAGGTCTGGCTGAGAGCAGACTCCCAAACACTGGCTGTCCCAAAGCACCAGTGTCCCCCTCTGGAGCTGGAGTGGGGGATGAGGAGAGGTGGGAACAGAGGACTCACGTTTCAGGAAGCGGTTCCGGACCCATTTGTTCTGCCTCCGGGCATATCTCTTGGTCACCTGCTTGAGGGCCTGGATCCCTTTGGAACAGAGGGATTGAACAAAAGAAGAAAAACCCCAAAGGTCGGTGAGAAGAGGCTGTTGGCTCCAGGGGAGAGAAGTCACACAAGAGAGGATTTTGTGCTGGGTGGCACCATGAGAATTATTTCTCCTGTCAGTCTGGGGGTCTGTGCCTGCACTGAGGAGAGGCTGAGCCCTGACACACAGTGGAGGGGCAGTGGCAGCGTGGGAAGGCTGGACAAGGTACCCCAAATATCCCTGAATAAAGAGTGGCTGGAAAGACCCCAAACCCTCCACCCTGAAGCTTTTAGCAGGTAACCTGTTGCTCTCATAATGCCCAATTCTCTGCACAAATGGAGCCCAGGACTGCTCACCCCACCCATCAGAGGATGATTTTCCACTGTACAACTGCTCAATATTTAGCACCAGGCTTATCAAATCCCTCCTAATCATCTCCTGAGCAGACACAACAAGCTCCTTCTGCATCAGACTTGTTTTCAAGCCTTTTATCATTTCTGTGGTTTCTTCAGTCTCCACCTCCACACTGAACCCTCCTTGGCACAGATGGACTTTGCCTGGGCCCTCCTGTGCGGAGAGCAGCTCCCCTCCAACATCAGCCCAGACATTCCAGAACGGAACACACCATCACCAAAGGGTGCATCCCTGCTGACTGATCCCCACATTCCTTGTCACCACAGGGCTGCTGAAATGCTGAGTTCTGCTTCATTCCTCCTTTCCAGCCCTGCTCTCCACAGCATTCACACCCCAGCTGGGATCCCATCACCCAGGTGGACCTGCTCCAGATCCCAAGCCACGCAGTGCCCTGTACATCTTGACACGAGCCCTGAGGAGAGGGAGTGGCTGCTCTGGCTGTGCTCAGAGATGCTCTCCAAGCACT
This sequence comes from Corvus kubaryi, assembly GCF_017639235.1. Lineage (NCBI taxonomy): Eukaryota > Metazoa > Chordata > Aves > Passeriformes > Corvidae > Corvus > Corvus kubaryi. The sequence goes on along the minus strand of NW_024582087.1, from coordinate 1,420,273 downwards.
GGAAAAGGAGCCCCTGCCCCTCTGGGTTGGCAGAAGTGGGAAATGCAGAGAGAAAGGTGCAGTTGGGGCTGTGACCTTGGTTTAGACCACCTCGTGGTGTCACCTGGAGCTGTGTGGGGCACACAGGGTGCTCCTCCCACCTTTTTCCAGCAGCAGGGCACTGGTCTCCGGTGAGCAATTCCCTTCACTGATGAGGTACTCATGGAATTCCTTGAAGCCAATGGACTGGAAGATTCCATGCTGGTAATCCTGCCTGGAGAACCAAAGGGTCACAGCCATCTCCTGGGGAACAGTGGGAGACCTCAGAGGGAGGAGCAGAGAGGATCTGGCTGCTCACCCACCGGTTCTCTGCCACCTTCTCCTGGTTGTAGCGGCGGTGGAAGTCCCGCAGCTCCTCCAGCAGCCCTGCAGCCACCATGTCATCCACCCTCTGCTCCAGCCGGGCATCCAGAGCTGCAGGAGGAGAGCAGGACACGCTGAGCCGCGGGGAGCTGTGCCCTGGGGGGGCTGCACAGCCTGCCAGGACATGAGTCAGCACTGCCAGGCTGCTGCTCCACCTGAGGAAGGCAGAGCCCGGCAGGTCAGGGGAGTTCTCTGTCACACCCACTGATGCCAGAGGAATTGCTGCCTTCTCCAAGGAGGAGGCTGGGGCAGGAGCAGGGATCAGCCCTTCCTCAGCCAGCCAGGAGCCCACTCTCACCTGCCTGGTCTGCGTGGAGCCACAAGATGCAGGAATGTGGGTATTTCAGGGGCCCACCTAAGGGCCCCCCACCTTCCTCCTCCTGCTGCTGGTGCAAGATTTCACTGTGGGGGATCCCTGTCTCTTCAAACACTTGGAGGCTCCTGGAAGCAGAGACACGCAGAGCTCAGAGGCTGGGTGAGAAGGAGCTTTCCCACTGCCCCAGCAGCCCCGGGGGCTCCAGCACAGGGAACCGCAGACACTCGCCGAGATCCAACCCTCTCATGTGGGGGGAGGGCAGGTCCCAGCCCCCTCCCGTGCCCGGCATCCGCGCACACCCAGGTCCTGGGGGTGCAGTGCTGGCACCCGAGGAGCCCAGAGCACAGCCACCCACTCCTGCCTGGCACCGGGACAAGCCCTGCAGGGGACAGGGATCTGGCTCCAGCCCTGCCCTTTCCAGCCAGGCAGGGCTGCAGGGAAGGGACCAGCGCTGCGATGCTGCCGTGGAGCTTCACCACCAGCCCAGCCCAGCCCAGCCCAGGCAGGGAGGGAGGTGCAGGAGCTGTGCTGGTGCCCAACCCTCCATCCCCCTGCACCGTGTGAATGGGGTGGGCGGTGCTCTGCTCCCCGGGGCCAGGGCTCGGCTGGGCCGGAGCAGCAAGCCTGGTCTTGCTGCTGTGCTGTTCCCACAGAGCTCAGCTATGTTACTCAGCCAGCAGGGCAGCTTGCTCTTTAAATAGCTCCAGACAAACCCTGCTGCTGCTGGGGCACGGAGTGGGAGCAGCCCCAGAGCACAGCCCAGGACCCCAAAGGCAGCTCAGGCTGGGGCTGCTTGGCCAAAGGGCTCAGATCCCAGGGAGTCCCTGGTGCCAGCGCTCCGAGCACTGGCTAAGAACCCAGGAGCAGCCAGCTGGGGTGGGAGCGCCCATCCTGCCATGCTCCCAGGCACACAACTCCCTGGGAAAGGGGTGCTGCACCCTGGCACCTCCTGCCCCTGGCACGCCGAGCTCACCTGGCCACTTTGCGCTTGTCATGGGGGTGCAGCTTGGCCGCCATCTCCGGGTCCACCTGGCTCAGGCGCTGGTGGAGCTCAGCACTGTCCAGCTGCTCCAGCTCCACTTTCCTGTCGCTGGCTGGCCTGGGGGCAGTGCTGGGCTTCTCCTGAGGGGCACAGGACAGCCCTGAACCAAACCCCTGTGCCAGGCCAGTGTAAGCAACAAGATCCCCCAGAGCCACGGGGTGAAGGAGGGGCTTTAGGTTCTCCTTGCCCCGCTCTAGTGGGGACAGCACCATGCCCAGTTGCAGGGAGTCTGCCCTAAACACAGGATTCACCCTTTCCCAAAGGGATTCACAGCCCCCCACAGTACCTTGGTGTTGATAAGGACCTTCCAGAGCAGGGACTCGATGTAGTAATTAGTTCCTCCCACAACAATGGGGATCTTGTCCCGGGCAAAGATATCTTCAATGTGCCAGAGTCAAGGAGTGTATGCAGAGGTGCAGAGCAGGGGGGGAGGGCTGTGGGGAGCAGCAGCCTGGGGCTCAGATCCCACTCTCCCAGCCCCAGGGAACCAGTGAGGCTGCAGGACAGGGTTAGAGGTGTCCCTCATCTCTCATTATCCTCTGTCACCTCTGCCAGCCACCATCAAAACTCAGGAAAACTCCCAGGACTGCCAGGGAGGGCAAAAGCCAGCAGAGACCTTCCCTGGGCTGTCCCGAGCATTAGCTGGGTAAAAGAAGCCCCAATCCCCTCTCACCAGCAGAATCCTCTGAAAAACCAGAGTTAGTTGGGATGTGGAGAGCCCAAACATTGCTCCCTCTGGCCAGGGAGGGGGGAAGCCCATTGCTGCTCAGCCAGGCAGGCTGCAGCACGAAAGGATATCAGAGGCACGGCTTTGTCCCTGAAATCCACCACGGTGTAGTTGGAAACAAGGGGATCCACAAAGCTGATCATGTGGTGTCTGCAGAGACGCTGCTCCTGCGGGGAAACCTTGTTGGTGATGATGTCCAAGCCCTTGTACACCTGGGGAAGAGAAGAGCCCATCCTTCACCTCTGTGCACTCACCACTGCTGCTTCCCCCACAGGCAGCCTGGCCCAGCCACCCCTCCCAGCCCCTGCTGGTCTCTGGAGCAGGCAGGGGCACAGCAGGGGCACGTGCCACGTTCAGGCAGGGCAGCAGGAACCCTGCCAACACCTGCTCCTGCCAAGGCCAGGCCGCCTCTCTCTGGTGTTTGTTCCTGCCCACAGGAGATGAACCGTTGAGTCCAACCGCTCGTGACTGCTTTCCTGGTTTGATAGAACCCTGTAATTAGGGGTGGGAGGGCTGATTGAGCGATCAGAGAGCAGAGGCAGAGCCTGGGCAGTGTCACCAGCCCAGCACAGAGCTCCCAAATGAGGGCCTCCAAGCTGCTACCTCCTCAAAGCTCAGGTGCGCTGTTCTCCAAACGTTTCCAGCACAGCGCGGAGCCTCGTGTGGGAACAAGGATCGCTGCTTCCTGCAGCACCCAGAGATGTCTGTGGATGCAACTCACAACTCCATGGAGCCTCCTGAACACACACAAACAGTCTCAGCTCATGCACAGCTGATGCACTGCCTGCTCTCCCTGAGCCTCATGGATTCAGCCATGCCAGGGGAATGAGGCACTGTCCTGGCCAAGGTACCAGGAGCCACTGCTGAGCACAATCAGCAGCATCTCACATGCCTTCATTCTCAAGTTTGGGATACACAGCCTGGGAGAGCGCTGCTGAGAGATGCTGGCCCTCAGCTGAGAGCAGAGCAGGGAGAAAAGCCACCCAAACCAAACCCTCAGTAGCATTCCTGGGAAAGAGCCAAGGCAACCTGGATCCCAGCAGAGGCCCCAAATCCACCCTCCAGGCTGTGTGAAGCACCAGCCACAGCCCAGCCCGCAGATCCAGGCGCTGCAAGGGCTGGAGCTGCCTCAGCCTGGTGTTCCATCAGCAGAGCCCTTCCCAATGAGAGCAGATTCCAGCCAGGAGAAGAGAGGAGAGCTCCTCATCCTGCTCCCCACCACAGGCAAACACAATCCTCCTCAGCTGGCAGCTCACAGTGGGGCACATAAAGCCTCTCTGTCCAGCTTTGTGGCAAAAGAGGTGCTTTGGAAGGATGTGTTTAGTTCTCAGAGCCTTCCTGCTTAAGAGAAGTCTCCCAGCATGGGATAAACCAGAATGATGGGAAAAAGGACTGGAAATGGCTGTACTCATTTCCTCCTCCATCCCCTCCCCCAGAAACCACCTCAGCCAGACTTCAAGAAATGAATTTCCCCTTAATCCCCTCCGAGAAGCTGCCAAGCCTCCGGCTGCAGCACAGCCTCCACCCACTGCTCCCCTGGTCCCAGACAGAAGGACAAGGTGACACAGAGGTGACCCACGGGCATCAGGCACCGAGAGGCAGCAAGGGATGGTGAGGTTAGTGGAGCAGGGAAGCCCGAGCCCTGCCTGGAGCAGTCATGCAAGCAGCCAGAGCTGCCGGGGCGGCTGAACCAGCTCCGCTCCCGTCTTGCTTCACTCTGGCACTTGGAGCTGGCAGGGCCAGGCCTGGCTCCTGCTCCCATCCCAAAAGGCTGGCCCGGGGGGCAGGAAGAGGAGAGGAGAGGGAGGGCAACCAAAGCCTGCAGAAAGCCAGCTGCCCCAGGGGATGGTGAGCAGGCAGGACAGGCCCACAGGCAGCTCTGCCAAGGTGCCCCGTGGCTGTGGGCAGCCTATTGATCCCTGGGCTCGGCAGCTCCGTCCAACACGGGGCTCCAGTCGCACCGAAAGCCTTTGAATTCAGTGAGCTTTGGCTCTGTGCCTGCTCTCCCCATTTCCAACCCTCCAGCTCCTCCAATTCCCACTGCCTGCCTGAAATCACAGCGAGCACAGAGGGCTGAGGGGCGGCTCAGAGTCAGCCAGCAGCTCCCAGTGCCCTGCACGGGCACAGCCAGGATACACAGCTCAGGCTGCTATCCCCAGGTTCTCCCGGAGATTAAACACCGGGAGCCTCCCGGAATATCTAGCAACAAGGGCAGGAATGCAGTGTCAGTGTGTGGGCTGGGAGGAAACAAAGGCAGCCTTTTACACACAGGCAGCAAAACCCAGAGAAGGTTTCCACCAGCTGGCTGTCGGCAGGGCCTCGCACCGAGACGTCCTCCTGACACTCATTTCTATTTTCAGCCAGCGGCTCAGATAAGCCTTTGTTGCTTTCTAAGGCCCCAAAACAGATTAGCGGCAGCCTGGAGCAGCCGGGCACCGAGACAGGGAGCACAAGCCAGCACTAAAGATGCTTAGCCTTGACGGCGTCCTCCCACCTCTGCGCTGAGCCCCCGCGCTGGGCTGGAAGGTCGGCGCTGCCCCTTTGGAAAAGGTGGGGAAACTGAGGCAGGACACACAAACACCCACGATGCTCAGGATCTGCAGCCCAGGAAGGGCAGGCTCTCCCAAATCTTTGCTCTGCCACCAGTTCTATACGTGATCCCAAACTTTGTCACCGTCGGGGGGAAAGCACCGTCCTCGCCCTGAGTGCAAGGAGTGTAGAAGGCGACATGACAGAGCCCAGACACATCCAAGCCAACTACGGCCAGGAAAACATCAGGATTTCACAGGGGCCAAGGGATGTCCCAGCTGGAGAGGGACATGGAGGACCCAAACCAAGCGAGGGTGCAAGGAGAGCACGACTGACTCCCTGCCTTGATCCCTGCCCTGACAACGACGTCAGCAAAGGCTCTGGAGATGTCCTGACTCCACACACTGACTGACAAATGTGTGCTACAGCAACTGCATCACCACTCCCAAGGGAGAAACCCAGAAGGGACAGTGGGATCGTGAGTGGATGGAGCCCTCATCAAGCTGGCACAGGGATCACGGCATGTTCACTGCCAGGAATGAAGAAACAGGACTGGCTTCACCCTGCCTGGCTCTCCAAGGGATTCCTTACTCCTCAACAAAACTCACTGGAATGACAAACACCAACAGAAAGGACAAAAAGAAAGATTAAGAGGCCAGCAGATTAACCAGAGCTCCTGAGCTGCAAGCAGGCAGCAGCTAAGTCTGTAATTTGAGCACAGCGACTCAGAGCCGTGACGAAAACACCCTGGAGATGGATAGAGGGATGCCTGTGTGTGGGAACAGGTGGGCTCAGGGCTCCCCAGCCCCTTCCCCAGCCTGGCTCCCGCTCCAGCAGCTGCCCAAAACACTGCCAGCATTTGTCAGAGCTGCTCAGAGCCCAGCGATGAATGCACAGAGGGGGCTGAGGGCGACACGGTCGCTGGCAGCTGTCAGTCCCGAACGAGCAATGGGATTTCCAAACGCCGGCAAGCGTCCCGCAAGGACAGCAGAGCCGGCTCTGCGTGGCAGGGGGACACGCCACGGGGAGACACAGCATGCCATGGCAACAAAGCCAGCGAGAAAGCAGCCCCGGCTGGGGGGCACCGGGGGGTCAGCGGAGCGTGGTGGGGGCCGTGCCGGGGGCTGCCGGGCTGCCCCGCCTCGCCGGCACGCTGCATTACGGGATAAAGCAGCCGAGCTGCTCGGCGCTGGCTCCACAGTCACGCTAGAATGAGATTAAAAGGAAAGCAGGACAAGAGCCACTCGAGGCCGGATGCCATTGGGCGCCTGCAGCGGGGTCCTCCCCGCGCCCGCATTCCCATGGTGGGGCCTGGGACAAGCGGAGCACGAAACGCACGCTCCGAAACATCCGCCAGCGGGGATTCACGGCGTGCCAGGAGGCTACAAAAGCGCCTGCAGGGCTCGGGGTGCCGCAGGAGCCTCGTGGCCACAGCAGCATTCAAGCCAGCAGCTGCTTCCCCGGTGTTAAAGGTGGGCAAAGCTCCCGCGCTTCACGTTTTGCCCTCTCAGGATTTCAGTTCAGCTCAGACCTCGAACACTCCTTCCCCAAGGGAAACATCCCATAAATTTACCTTCTGATTGCTCGCCCCAAATTCAGCAGACTGAGTCTTTAAATTTAGCTCACTGGGACACAAACAGTGACCAGCAAGAGCAGGAAACAGGGAGGTGAGCACAGGACAGCAGGAATTGATCTCTGAGCAGCACAAAGGGTGTTGCTGGCAGAAAACACCTTTTTACACAGAATAATAAAAGTATTTAACATTAAACTTCACGGAAAGTTCAGGTGCTACAGGAAGGGAACAGTGAAAGTGTGGATCAGTAAGGAAAATATTTTGCTAAACAACAACAAAATTGTTATTGTTGTGGTGGCTGCAATGTCCATCCTGTGACAAAGCTCTTGTAGCTGAACAAAATTAAGACCCAAAAAATGAGTTTTGCCTCCTCAGCGTTGGCTTACCCCAACCATACAACCAATATATTCCACACTGCTGCTTGCAGTGAGAGATGAGACCACAGACACTGTCACTGGCAAGTAGAAAATATAATTTTTAACGCTCTTCCCCAAACCTCTTGGTGTCCCTTTGCTGATACCAAAGGATCCCACCCTGGATGTCGCCCACTACCAAGTAGCTCCAGCTGCTGCCTCCCTTTACTCAACCCTTTACACCTCGGTGTAGCTTCCGGTGGGTTAAAATTAAAACACCTTCGCTCTGGTTTCATTCCAAAAGGTGAATTTATTGGGGACGGGGGGGGGGCTTAAACAAACACTTGGAACAAACTCTGCAGTTTTGGTTGTGGCACCGTGTTCACAGCCCACAGGGCACCATGCCCCAAGAGCAGGAGGGGGGCCACAGAGACACTGCTCACACGAGCCAAACAAATGCCCACTGGGATAGGCACCGGGACTGGGCACAGGACAAGGGCACCGGGACAGGGACACCGGGACAGGGACACCGGGAGCGCTTTTAGCGGGCAGGATCCATCTCCTGGGCTCTCCCCTACAGGCACCCGCACACGGGGCCCGGGAGAACCGGAGGCAACCGCCCCGGAGCCTCCGGGGCTGAGCTTCTCCAGGACCCGACTGGGCCCTGTGGCCCTCCAGGCCCAGCCCGGACTTTCCCCGGTGCAGCCCAGGCCGCCCCCGGTGCAGCCCAGGAGGCCCCGGTGCAGCCCAGGAGGCCTCGGTACAGGCCGGACCTTCTCCGGTACGCGTCAGACCACTCCCGGTGCAGCCCAGGCCGCCCCCGGTGCAGGCCGAGCCGCCTCCCAACACCCCGGCCCAGCCCCAGGCCCCGCCGGCGCTCCGGGCGCGGCTCCTCCCCGGCCCAGGCCCGGCCGCGGCCTCCCCGCTGCCCGGCGCCGGCCGTACCTGCATGGAGTCGGCGCTGACGATCTCCCCGCCGAGGCGCAGCCCGAGCTGCAGCGCCAGCGCCGATTTCCCGGTGCCGGTGGCGCCCAGGATCACCACGAGCGGCCGCGGCGGCCGCGGGGCCCGGCTCAGGCACAACGAGGCCGCAGCCGCCATGGCCCGGCCGCGGACGGGCGGGCGGGACGGGGGCGGGCCGGGGCCGCCCGCGGGGAGGACGGGGCCGGGCCCCGAGCACCGTGTGCTCCTGCCCGCCGGGGCTCCGCTCCCCAGCCCGGGCCTGCTCCGTGCTCCTGGGTCCCTCTCCCAGTGCCCTCGTTCCCCCGAGCCAGCCCGGTCCCCTCCCCGTGTCCCGGGTGCCCAAACGCATCCCCATTCCCCCGGCCCCTTTTCGGGTCCCCCGTTACCCCCCAAGCCCCTCCCGCCGTTGTCCACACGTGGGGCTCTGCCCCGCGGCCGCTTTTTTTGGGAAGGATGCAGTTGCCGTAGCAACGGGGCAAAGCGATGAGGAGCGGGGCTGTTGCCACAGCAACGGGGCAGAGTTGGATGATGCGAGGGGGCTGCTGCCGTAGCAACGGAGGGGAGCGTGTTGCCGTGGCGACCGCAGCCTCCACCGGGGCTCGTCCTCCCCATCGCCACGGCAACAGGAGGAGATGGGGAGCGGGCCGCTGTCTCCGTGGCAACAGAGGGGAGGGAAAAGGGGAGGCCGTTGCCATGGCACCTCCGCGGTGCTGCTCTCCCTGGCAACACACATCCCTCGCCATGGCAACAGGGAGACAGAGGCTGCGGGCCAGGGGGGTGTGGGCAGCCGGCCCCCCTCGGCAGGGAAGGGATTATCGCCGCCTCGGGAAACTGTCCTAAAAATTTGCCAGCCCAGGCGTGAAGGCGGCATCGCGCCCACGACACCCCCGGGCCGGCGCAGGGACGGGAAGGAAGATGTGGTGGGCAAGCAGAAGTGGTTTCGGGGGTACAGCAAAGGGCAGGGTGTTAGCAGGGCAACGTGCATTAAAAAATAACTAATTCAGGCCCTGGAAATGCCGACTTGCGATGATTGCAGCTGACACTCACAAATTGCAGCGCTGAACAAGCGAGTAGGAAAGCCCTGTGTGCTTATTTTGTTCACTTCATAGCACTGTCAGTCTCCTTCCCTCATGCTGACCGTGACAATATGAGAGGAGACACGTGCTCCAGTAACCAGGGAAGTTTCAGGTGGGTACATATGGATGCAGGCTTTAGGCAGGAGAACTCAAAGGTATTTGCAAACTGCAACCCAGTTCTTCAGTTTGATTTGGGACCAGCTACATCTCCCCCAGGTGACGGTCTCAGCTCAGTCCGTGCACCTGCTCGTCACTTCCAAGGAAGATAATTAACATTTTAAACTTCCTATGTGCCTTCAGCATGAAAAGAAAAAACCCAACTCACTAAAAACCTCAGGAGGGTCACCTTGAGCTGAGAAAAGACACCAGGCTTTGAGTGTGAGTGCCACAAAAACACAGCGAAAATAAACCGTTTGAGGGGCTGGTACATCTGGGCTTTGTTTCCTGCGCATGGGCGAGGTGTCAGATTTAGGTCACCCCGCTCCCTGGTTAAGCTGTGGGTCACGGGAGCACCTTTTAATGCAGCTCTGAAAGGCTGTGACACCATGTGATGCAACACACAGAGTGTGAAACGCTGCTGGAAGCGAAGGGGATGGGTGTTTAAGGGCTGCTGTGTGGCATCGTTGCTGTTTAAGGCTGGTTTCCCCCGGGTGATCGAGGCTCCAGCAGCAGCTCCTCGCTCCTGGCTCCTCAGCAGTAACATAATCCCACGTCCCTCCTGCACTGAGAGTAAGACTTTTGCTGCCAGGACAAAGGAAACCCAAAGGCATCGGGTTTGGGGGCAGCAGGGAGAACACACATATATATAATTTCATCCACTTGGCAGGTCTGGGATATGGAGTTCTCCGAGGCCCCTGGAAGCGAGTGGATTGCATTCCCCCCTCCCTATAGGGTTACTGCCAGATACAGCCCCGGCCCCTGACCTGTGGGGCAGCGATCACCCCACACCCCCTGCCCCAAACCCCATTAGGGGGGTTTACAGTTACATCAAAGCCTTTTCCGAGCCCAACCTGGGCTCTCTGCCCTTCCTTGCCAATAAAACCACTTAAAAGGAAGAAAAATAATCCAGGTGATTCATTTCCCCAGCCCCACCACCACAACCACTTCTTCTTCGATCGCTGGGAGAAAACCAGGACAAAGAGCTCAGTCTTGGTGCATCTGAGCCCTGGTGTAAAATAGATTGATTTCTATTCAAGCCCAGGATACCCCAAAACCCATGAGCCAGAGCAGCCCCCCAAGGAGCACCAAGCTGAAGCATGGCAACCCACAGCATGGAAAAAGCAGACCCAGGCTGTTGCAAACTTATTTATTTATGAAGTGTGAGGTAATGAAGAAAGTGCTAAATCCAACCAGTGTTAACTCTAACAGTTCTCAGCAGGTCAGCAGGGAGCCCAGGGTGCCATCCTGCAGGACCACCCCTGCCAGCACCCCTGGGAGGGGACAGGGGACTCTGCCACCCACACAGCCCACCGCAGGCTGGGCAGCAGAAGGGCACAGACAGGGAAGGCAGCGCAGCCCAACCTGCCCCCTGCAAGCTTTGCTGGGGATTTTAAGTGGCTGCTGGTGAAGGAGAACTCACAAGGGTGGGAAAAGGGATCACAAGGATGCTCACAAGGATGGGAAAGGGATAAAATCCCCTGTTATTGCAAATGGGTGGTTTGGAGAGCTGCAAGGGGGTGAACGGCCTCTGCGAGGACTCAGCTCAAGGGTCCAGCAGGAACCAGCCCCTTCCTGATCTCCCTAAAGTGCAGCAGGACTGAGCCCTCCCCCACAGCAGGAAATCCCTCTTTAAAAAAAAAAAAGTTTTATATATTTATATATATATATAAAAGCAAACTCTTTACCAATACTTCTCAAAAAGTGGTACAAAAATACAGTATAAAAACACAGCCTCCAGTATAAGACTCGCAGTTACAGCAGCAGTTTCTAGAACATAAAAATCCAGGACCAGCTACTGTGTGAAGTGACAAGGAAGTGAGGTACGGTCCAGCCGAGCAAGGGGATTGCCCACGGGGTGCTGCTCATCCCGGTGAGAGACACATCCTGCCCTCACCATCTCCATGGGATCCATCCAGAGGCGAGCCCCGTGCTGGGCTCTGTGCCTGCTTCCAGGAGCCAAGGCAGACGTGGTTGCTTGGGGTTTTTAGAGCGAGGTGGATGCCCAGGGGCAGCTCCCAGCGATGCTGTCGGTGGCAAATGGCAGAGAGGGGTGCAGGGGCTGCTGGGGAGGAGGGATAGATTTGAGCTCTTGAATTGGAGCAGTCACTGAGGAAGCTTCACAGAAGGGACAAGGGAAATCTTGCAACACCCGGTGCCAAGAAGCCAACCCCAAGCAGGTGATGGGGTCTCCGCTGTGGACCCATTCCTGCAGCCACTGCCACGTGCTCCAGCCCCCGAGACCAACAGTTCGACAAGCAACCAAAAAATAAAAAAATGTGCAAATTGAGAAGGAGCTGGGGGGTTGTGGGGACCAGGGCAGGGGGCACGCTGGGTGTTAGTGCCCCTTGAGGTGAGCAATCCGTTTGAGCAGCTGGTTCTGGCGCAGCTGCAGCTGCCGCTTCTCGGCTGCCATCCTCCTCTCAGCACTGATGAGGGACTGCAGGTACTCCGAGGATTTGCTCAGGATCACCACTTTGGGGGTCTTGGGGCAGCTGGCGAGCCCGGGCACCTGGTCCCGCAGGGCCAGGAAGCGCGAGCGCAGGTCGTTGCGCCGCTTGCGCTCCAGGTAGTTGTGGTTTTTCCTCTTGGCCACGTCCTCGCTGTCGGAGCCGGGGCTGCTGCTGGGTTTTGGCAAGCTGGGCTCAGGCAGGACCATGGCAGGGGCCGGCTCCACAGCACCGGGTGGCTCGTCCTCCTCCTGGTCCTGCTGGGGTGACTCCGGCAGGGGACAGGAGTCCGGCGGCGAGCGAGCGGCGTAGTTGTGCTGCTGCTGGTGGACGGAGATGTGGAAGCGTTTCATGCAGGGGTCCAGGGGGTCGGCACGGAGCGTGATGGTGACCGGCTTCCTCAGGCTGAGCGATTGTCTCTTGTCCACCGTCACCACGTCGATCTCTTCACCTTCTGCTCACAACCGACATGGCAAAGAAAGAACAAATCCCCGTCAGCTGGGAACCCTCAGTCACCCCTCGTCACCTTTCTGGGCATCCCCACAGCTCCCTGGGGATGGAAACTCCACTAAAGCTTGCTCATGCACAGCAAACTCTGTGACCTCCAGAAGGGACTGAGTGATTTAAGTGCCCTTCCAATACCATCACGTGGGAAGGAGTGGAATTCCCTCCCTGTTTCATGCGCCTGGTCCCCCAAAATTGGACGGCGAGGCTTTACTTCTGCCTCACTTCAGCACCAGGAGCAACACGTGCTTATCATAAAGGATCATCAGGCAAGAATCACCCGAGCCCTCCTGCGTGGCGGGGGGGGGGGGGGGGGGGGAACGGGAGGAGCAGGATGCTGGGACAGCCTGGTTCCAAAGTTCATCCCGGTCGGGCGCTTTCATGGCCCATTGGAATTGTAAATGAGGGATAGAAGGGCAGAAATACCCTTTGTTCCCCTTGGCTGCAGCTTCCCACCTCGGTGACTTGTTACTTTTCACAAGTGATAAAGCCCATTCAGCCCCGGCTTCCCGGGGACCGAGGGGACAATCCCCCACTGTGCAGGGAGGGAGGGAGAGGTGAAGAGGTCCCTACAGCAGACTCTGAACCTCAAAGGCATCTCAAGCCCAGGAACAGAAAGACCTAAATAAAGCATAACTGGCCCCAAAGCACTCTGCCTGTTGCCACCGCAGTTGTCCCATCTCAGCAAAGCCCGGTGGCAGGAAGCTGGCTTTGGGGACAGCGAGGTGACCAGGCTGCAGACACAACCGCGGTCGCTCTCACTTTAGGGGATGGGCCTCCAACTTTTTCCCTAGGCTTTGGGGGAAAATACAGCCACTTGCTAAAGGTCTCCCGAGATGCTCAAACCTCCACCAGCATCGCGGGCAGAGGCCTGGCCCCCACCCTCCTCTGAGGGGGCCAGTGGTGGGCTCCTGCTAGCGGCTCCAGCTGATACCCCAAACCGTCCAGGCTTTGGGGGCTCAACCCAACCAGCCCGAACCTCTCTGCTACTGGAGCTACCGGGATGGGGGGGAAGGGTCACTCATCGGTGTCACAATCCGCTCGGCCTCAGCCCCGGACACACACGCGCTCATTAATAAAAGTCAGACCGCGTAGCCCCGCCCCCTGCAGCCTCCCATTGGCTGTCCCGCGGGGCCGGCCTGCTGTCCTGCCACCCCATTGGTCCGCGCTCCTGTCCATCAGCACCGCCCCTCTCATTGTTTGCAATCTGTTGCTTTTTGTTCGGCGCCCACGTGGCGCGGCCGGACCCCTCCGGGACCCCCGCGGCCCCGGGACCCCACCGGGACCCCACCGGCATCCCCGCGGCCCCCGCCAGGCCCCCGCATATTTGGGTTAAGCCTCTTAACGCCCGCGACCTGGCTTACCATCCCCGGGCTACTAATGGCATTAAGCCCCGCGCCGTGACTCACCGGCGCAGGTGGCGGCCACCGGCAGATTTATTAACGGGGTCACGGCACCGCGGCAGCGCTCCCACGGCAGCCGAGTGGGCCCGGCCTCGGTGGGAGCGAGGGAAACAACGCACGGGCCCCGACGGGGCTACGGGGCTTGTGGAGGGTGTTCGCAAATAAGCGCCGAAAATTGGCGTGACATTGGAGAGATGCAGTGGCACCACGCTGCCCTTGGCGGGTGGGTGTCGGAGGTCCCAGCCCGACCCCTGTGTAAACACCCACACACACACACCCCACGCGGGACAGGCAGACGTGCCCCGGGGCTGGGCTGGGACGCGCCACAGCCGGTGCGGCTGTTCCAGCCCGTCCTACCGAGCCACCGCCTCGGGGGACACGCCGCTGCTCCCAAACCTGCTGCCCACAGGGCATATTTTGCCTTTTGTCCCGAGGGAAGCCCGTCCCGGGTGGGCCGTGGGAGGGAGCAGGGGGAGCAGCCGAATTTACGAGCCGGCGGCAGAGCGCGGTGCAGCGCTCGGAACCCCAAACTTTCCACGGTGAGCTGCAAACTTGCCCTTCGACCTTCCCACGAGGTTTCCGTGGGGCCGGGAAGAGGGAAAGGGGCCACCAGAGTCCCACGCAACAGCCGGAGGGAGCCCCACGCACCCTCCCGAGAGGGGCAGGGGGCTCCCCAGCAGAAACCCCGCTGGAAAGGGGAGCAGCCGAGCCCGCTTTGTTCGTGGGGCCGGGACCGGGGCTCGCTTGGAGTCTCAACAAAGGCGCAGCCTGGCTGGGAGGCTCCCGACACGCACATGTGTGGACACGCGTGTTCCCCACGCCGGGCTCCAGCAAGGCTGGGGGCACCCGGCTGGGCAGCTCGGTGGCGGAGCGGCTCCATCCCTTACCGGAATCGCTCTGGCCCTCGGATCCCGAGGATGCGGGGATCTTGCTCTCGGCCAGCGGGCAAAGGAAGACGGCAGCGGGATCCACGCACTCGCTCACGGAGCTGCTGAACCCAAAATCCTGCGCGAAGGACGGTTTGTGCGGGGTGGCTCTCTGCGTGCCCGTGGAAAGTTTCTCCGTCATCGCCTTCTCCAGTCTCTCCCGCGCTGAAAATCCGCTCCACATGCAATCCTTGAGGATGAACGCGCTCAGGTTCCCGAAGATCTGCCCCGTCCCTATGAGATACTCCGGCTCTTCCCCGGAGAGGCAATATCGGGAGAGCCATCCCGAGCGCTCCTCCGCCCCCGAGCAGCACCCCTTCTCCCCGGGGACAGCCAGCGGGGACAGTGGGGGCGTGGGGACCAGCTCGAACTTCTTCCAGATATCCTCGCTGGGCGCCGTGGAGCGGTGGAAATCCTCCTGGGCGTCGTGATCGTAGAAGTAATGCTGGTACGAGTCAAACTCCATCTCGGCTGGGGAAGGGGGCGGCCGAGAGAAAAACGGGGACACCCCCGAGAGCCGCTCTCAGGAGAGGGGCAGCCCCAGGGATGAGGGGGGACCCCCACCCCGGCGCCAGCCCCCGAGCCGGGACCGCGGGCGCATTGTTCCCCCCCGCTCTTATAGCCCGGCCGCGGAGCCCGGCCCCGCCCCCACCAATCGCCGCGCTGGGATTTGCATAAAGGGCGTGGTCGTGCTCTGTGCCCCGCCCACCCGGGGGGACACGGAGAGGGGGGTCCCCGGTCCCGCTACCGGGGATGCTCAGGGGGTTCTGAAGCAGCAGCCACCCCATGCGCTGGGCTGGGGGCTCCTTGCTGCCCCCAGGAGCGTCCCCGGGGCTCCCAGCGCCGTCCTTGGCCCACCGGGAGGAGCAGGGCTTGGGGGATCCCCCTCTGCAAGCGCTAAGGAGGGACACGCAGCTGTGCCACCAGCCTGGGCACGAGGGCAAAGCAAACTGGAGAAGAGGGGACAAGTCACAGGGAGGCATCAGCTGCTGCCGGGGACCATCTTCGAGTGCCCTTTCTCATCTGTTCCCCCTTGCCTGGCTGTCACCGCAATTCCTGTTGGGCTCCCGAGCTCACACCGGATGCTGCCACCACAGGCAGGAGAGTGGCTGCAGCACTGGGCAGCAGTGGGGTCACTTAGTGTTGGTGTCCAAATCAGGTTGCCACCCTGGATGCCACCTGGAGGCATCCCCACTCCTTCCCAAAGCCCTCACAGACCCAGCCGGGAGCTTTTCCCCTCTGAAAGCCACCAACTCCAGCAAGAAGCTGAATAAAACAAGGAGGGGCTGTGGGGACGTCAGAAAAACAGAGCTGGGAGACACAGTGCCCATGAGGAACGAGGTCCGTGCACGGAGGAAGGGCCGTGGAGGCGTTGGGAGCTGCCGGGGATGTCAGGAGCCACGGGCTGGAGGGAGGTTGGGATGTCCTGGGACACACACACAGCTCCCGCCAGCAGCACCTGGCACATCCAGCCTGGGGTCCAGAGGGACACGCTGTGTCCTTGGGGAGCCGGGGGAGCCCAGCAGGATGCTGCATCCCTGCAACGCCAGCTTCCTTCTAGAAAGGGCAATAAATGTTGTGAAAACACAGCGAGGCTTTCACCTCCCGCGCTGATGGTTACACACACACGCACACAGGGGTACAAAGTCCACCCGGAACCGACAGATTCCGCCCGCAGTGTGTGTGAACCCACTCCAGCCCCAGCACCCTCCTTTCGCCACCCGGTGCGGGTGAGGCCACCGGATCTGCCCCAGCCGGCAGCACTGGGAGCTGGGGGGACTGGGGGCTGGTGCTGGAACTTCAGCACCGGCCCTGGAGGGAGGAAATTGTCCCAATCCAGCGACCAATACGGCCCAGTACAGCCCAGTACAGGCCAGCACAGCCCAGCACAGCCCAGCGCAGCCCAGTACAGCCCAGCACTGCACGGTCCTTCATGGACCAGTCCAGCCCAGCACAGAAAAGCCCAGTCCAGCCCAGCCAGGCGTGAATCAGCGCTGCCCAGTCCGGTCCATCACAGCCCCCCCCGGCCTCCCCCGGTCCCCGGCCCCGTTCGCCGCCACCGGCGGGCGCGGGGCGCCACCTGCTGGGCCCCGGGAGCACCGTCCGTGCGGCGGCGGGGACGGCGACGCTCGGGGGACACCGCACCGGGCACCCCCCGCCCGGGGGACAGCGCTGCCCATCGCTCCGTGCCTCAGTTTCCCCACTGCCAGCGGGCACTGGGCTGGCAGAGGAGCAGGGCTGGGAGCGGGCGCTGGGCTGGCGGCTGTCCCGGGGCCCCCAAGCAGATGGGGTGCCCCGGGATACCCCGGTGTGTCCCGGGGTAGCTCCGGCCCTTCCCTTGCTGGCTTGAGGCTCGGCGGACCCTGCAAAGCTTTGCCAGCTCCTGCACCTGGGAGGGAGTTTGTCCCGGGGCTGTGGTTTCCCAGCCGTGGGGTCCCCGCGATGGCCCTAAAAATGCTCTCCTGGCCCTTCCAGAGCAGCCTTGAGCATCCCAATCCTGCCCGCATGGCCGCGGGGCTGGCGCAGGAGCTGCGGGATCCGGGAATCCCGGTGGAGTCCGGGCTGATGTTCCCTTTGTGCTCCGATCTGTTTCGGCCCCAGTCCCCAGCCAGGCTGGGAGCCCCGGGCACGTCCCCGGGGTGTCACCAGGTGGAATCCTCCCACCTCAGGGCTGCTCCCGTCCTTTTCCCTCCCCGGGAAGCACGGGTGAAGCCCTCTCTTCCTCCTTAGGGAACAAATCGCTCTGCACTGAGGGCAGAGACTGAGCTGCCCCAGAGGTTTGTCCTGTCCCAGCACCTGCAGTGACAAGTGGTCACGGCGGGGACACGGCTGGCACTGCCTCCAGCCGCCTGTTCCAACACCAGCACATCCGCAAGCACAGGAGCGAACCCTCCCGCAGCCTATAGCGCCCGGCCACGTCTCCCTTCCTTCCTTCCTTCCTTCCTTCCTTCCTTCCTTCCTTCCTTCCTTCCTTCCTTCCTTCCTTCCTT
>NW_024582087.1:1390066-1397863 GCF_017639235.1 Corvus kubaryi | reverse complement strand
CCTTCCTGCCTTCCTTCCTTCCTGCCTTCCTTCCTTCCTGCCTTCCTTCCTTCCTTCCTTCCTGCCTTCCTCCCTCCCTCCCTCCCTCCCTCCCTCCCTGCTGGCCTCTGGGACGCCCCCAGCTTTTCCCAGGGCGAGGCAGGAGCTTGTCCCGGCTTCAAGGGACTCCCGGGTGCTTTGAAGGTGCAAAAGCACCGCTGGAGAGGGCTGGAGGGGCCGCGCAGCCCTTTCATCCCGGCGCTGGGCAAACACGAGCCGAGAGCCTCTCGCTGCGGCGCCGGCTGCGCAAACAGGGGCTGCGGTGACAGCGACAGAGGGGCCACCCGCGGGACAGGGTAACCCACCGGGGGCTGGCACAGATCCCCAGCCAGCACCCGAGTGCGTGTCCCCGGCGCTGGCACAGCCCCGCGGGAGCTGCCGCGGCCCCGCTGGTGGCTGGCACGGCTCCACACATGATGCAAGGGCAACTCCCGGGGCCCTGTGCCCTTTGCATCCCCACTTCCAGCAGGGCTGGGCTTTGAACCTCGAGACACCAGAGCGCTTCCACGCAACGGGCAGCCACCCCCCGAGCGTGACGGGTGTCCCAGGGGTGTTCTGGGCTGGGGCTCTGCCTTTGGCTGTCCCCGTCCCGCTGCAGCAGCAGCCTTCGAGCCACTCTGCCATCCCCATGGGAGTCTTGGATGCTCAGGGAGGGAGCAGAGGCTGTGCTGTGTCCCCCTCTGCCTTGGGACACGGTCCCCACGGTCCCACACAGGAGAGGGGTGGGCAGCACAGGGCAGCTGCCACGTGCAGCCACACAATGTGTCCCCTTTGTCCCCAAGAAGCTGCTGGGTAGCAGCCACGGAGCCTGGCTGGTGGTTTTTGCAAAATGCCATCCCAAGCCCCTTTGGGCTACAGGAACACCACCAGATGCTGCCCAGCCTGACGGGGAGGGGGACAGTGCCCACAGCCCCGGGCTCGCACCAGCCCCAGCTCCCTGGGCGTGCAGCCACCCGCTCTGAGCGTGCAGAGAAAGGAGAGGAAAATGCACCACTGCTTCCAGCCCTGCTGCCTCCTCACTCCCTCGACCCATTTTGTCCCTGTCACACCCTGCCCGAGAGCAGGAGGTGCCCTGAGCCCTGGAGAAGCTCTGTGGTGTCAGGCAGTGCTATCCCCACGCTCAGGCTGGTCTGTAGCCCCCCAAAAGCTCTGGGATCACCTCGCTGCTGTTTGCCCCCAAGCCCATCCTCCCCATGCTGGCTGGCCCAGCCTGGCTGGGCTGTCTGGTTTCGGGTGCTCTCACACTTGCTCAGATCCTGCTCCGGGCTGTGCCGGATGTGTGACAGCGGGAGGTGTGGGTGGCAGGCGGGATGGCATCGTGCACTGGAGCCCCTGTCCTTCCATGTCCCCAGGGCCAGCATTTGCATCCCATCCCCAAAGAGGCCCCAGTGGTGTCCCCAGCTGAGGGATGAGGCCAGGCTGGTGCAGTGTCATTGTCAGAGGGGTATTTGAGGGGTCCTGGTGACAAGGGTGACCCTGTGGGTGGCCCAGCCCCAGCCACCTGTGGGTCCCTGGAGTCCCCAAGCTTGGCAGGAACTGCTGCAACGATATCCCTGCTGGGATCAGCCCTTGGCGGGTCATTTGTCACCGTGAGGATCCCCCAGAGCATCTGCTGAGGAGGAAGGGCTCAAATCCCCCACCAGAAATTGTGCAATACCAGATCTGGGGGAGAAAATCCTCCTAATCCAGGGAAATCCTGGTCTGTCTACTTCTCCTCTTCAGATGCAAGGCTGAGTTCACCTATCTCTGATCTTTCTGCACAATCTCTGTCTCTCTCTTTGTTCCCATAAATCCGTGTTTGCCCAGGAGGCAGCTCCCGAGAGCTTTGCTCAAGGACAGGAATGCCAAAAGCATTCCCAGGAGCTGAGGAGCCCCTGGGACAAAGGGAGCAGAGCTAATAGTGCTGGGATCACACACAGTGGGAAGTCTGGTCCCTTCGGGATGGTCAAGTGCCACCTCAGGAGTGCCCTCTGCTCCTGGGCAAGAGATTTTCTCTGTGAAGAGGGAAACTGAGGCAGGTCTGTGTCCACACCTTGCTCCTCTCTTGCTTTGAGGTATTTTGTGTCACTGATTTGGACACCCTGAAGGCTCACACAGACCCCCATCCCCAGGGGTGGCATCCCTGTGCCACAAGGCAGTGCCAGGGGAACCCACTGCAGGTGTCTGAGGGGCCAGAAATTGTGAGTCAGTGGTGACACCACCCCAGTGTTCCCGAGAACAGGGAGTGCCTGGAGCTGCTGGGCCACCCACCCTGCTCATCTCTCAGGTTCTGCTGCATCCCAGGTCCTGTCCTTCCTGCCTGCCCCCATCCCCATGCCCAGCTCCAAGTGGCACTCAGGGCATGGCACTGGTGCCACGCTGGCCCCATTGGCTCGGCCCTGCTCTGCAGCCCCATCTCAGGGCGATCTTTGAACCCTGGTGGCCCAAGTCCAGGGCAGCTGGTGGCTGTCACTGCAGTGACACGACACTGACACAGGTCTGTGTGTGCCCCCCGCGGGCAAACAGCAGCTGGCACAGCCGAGAGGGGCTGGGATTGATGTCCATGTGGCCACCCAGTGACGGGGACACTGCAGGTGTCCCCTGCAGCCTTTTTGGCACGGCCTTTTGTGGTGGGACAAGAGCTGATGGTTTAAACTGAAAGAGGGGAGGTTTAGGTGACACATAAAGAAAGTTTTTAATGATGAGGGCAGTGGGGCACTGGCACAGGTTGCCCAGAGAGGCGGTGGATGCTCCATTCCTCAAGGCCAGGGAGGATGGGGCTGGGAGGTGGCAGGGAGCTGGAATGAGATGGGCTGTAAGGCCTCTTCCAACCCAAACCATTCTGCGATTTTAAGGGATGAAGGGCTGGGATGGAGGCAAGGGATGGAGAGAAGGGATGGAGAGAGGGGCTGAGGGATGAAGGATGGGGGAATGGAGGAATGAGGGGATGTGGGACAGAGAGGAGGTAACAAAAGCACCGGGACACGGGCAGGAGAGAACTGGGGGGAAGGGGTGGGACAGGAGAAGGAGAAGGAGGAGGAGGAGGAGGAGGAGGAGGAGGAGGGCGGGGGCGGGTCGGGTCGGTGCGGCCCCTCCCGGGGCGGGCTCTCCGGTACAAGGGCGGGCGGCGGCGGCTCGGCTGCATTCATCGCGCACGGCATGGCCGGGGGCGGCGGCGCGGAGCGGGCCGGGGCCGGGGGGCTCCTGCCGCCCGCCCTCCGCCAGCACCGCCGCAGGGTGAGCACCGGCGACAGCCGGAGGGGGGTCCGGGCTGGCTCGGGGCGGGGGGCGCTTCCCGGTGTCGCTAACGCCGATCCCGGTTGCAGGAGAGCCGCGAGCGGCTGTCGGTCTGCAGCAAGTTGTGCTACGCCATCGGGGGGGCTCCGTACCAGATCACGGGCTGCGCCCTCGGCTTCTTCCTCCAGATCTACCTCCTGGACGTGGCTCAGGTACGGCCGCCTTGGCGCTGGGCTGGGCTCGGGGGTGGCATTGGCAATGGGGCTGGGGATCCCGGAGCTCCCGGTGCCGCTTTGCCCGGGGGATGGAGCTACGGGGGGCTCCGCAGCGCCCCGACCCCCGCCAGACCCCCGGAGGCTGCGGGTTTCCCCCGGGCGCGGTGTTGCCGCGCTTGGGGTTCCCGCGGGACAAAGCGGGGTCGTGGTGGCTGTTTTGGGGGGGCACAGGACCCATCCTCCGGACCCACAGCGAGCCGGGTCGGTGGGAAACACGGAGGGAAGGAAACCGCGCGGGGAGAGCCCGTGGGCTGCCTCGTGCTGGGTTTGGGGAACTCTGCTCTGAGATGTTGGAATTCCCTGTGGGAAGAGCGTGCTGGGGCAGCACCTGAAGGTACTGGGAGCCTCAAATCCCCCTGAACGAGGGGGAGAGACCGAGGGACTGCTCCCAAATGATAGGGGGGTCGCAGTAGGTAGGGTTGGGTTGGTCCTGAGGGGCTCAGGAGGGGCAGCTGGGAGCACCAGGGGTTTGCGGGTCCTGACACAAGTTCCTCCTGCCGCAGGTGGACGCTTTCTATGCCTCCATCATCCTGTTTGCGGGGCGAGTCTGGGATGCCATCACGGACCCCATGGTGGGCTTCTTCATCAGCAAAACCTCCTGGACCCGCTTCGGCCGCCTGATGCCCTGGTAAGAGCTGCCGGTAGCACCCTGCATTCCCTGCCTGATGTGTCACAGCTCTTCCAGTCAGTTTTGGGTGTCCCCTGGCATGAGGCGTCCAGCACAGGACGTGCTGACGCCCTGGCTCACCCACATGAGGTGCCAAGAGCTCCAAAAAGCCCCCGATGCCACCAGCAGCTGGGAGGCCTCAAGTTTGTACCTGTTGCTCTGGTCTGACCTCAGTGTCACTGCACCTGCAAGCTCCAACCTCCCTGCCACCACGCTGGACTTTGTTCCTGTGGTGACTACAGAGTCCCTGGCGGGTTGGCAGGGCCACGGTGGCAGCCGGAGCAGATGGCATCACAGACACTGGGAGGAGGGACGGGGGTGTGTGTCTGGTCAATCCGTGGTGGTGTTGGAAGTGCCGGCTCACAGTCACGAGGGTGCTCCCCGGGCAGGGAGACAGCTGTCATGGATCTGGGTGCCTGCACGTGGGTGCTCCCGCTGCCCTTGGGAGCAGATGGGACGGGCTTTGTGAACCCCCAAATGGCTCATGCCTGCACCCAGGGCAGACTTAGGATATCCGTGAACACCTGTTCCTGCACGGGATGTGGAGCATGTCAGGGTGCTAATGCCTGAGTGGGGACAGGGTGGCTGAAATAACCCCGTGCGCCTGTGGGATCGCTGAAAGACACAGAGGGTGGGCACTGGGGGACTGGAGCTGGAGGGACGCAGCCCTTTCCCCCGCAGATTATACCCTCTGCTTCCTGGCTTTCCTGGAATAGCTCTGGGCAGCAGCCGGCTGTTGTGGAAGGCAGGCTCCACACACGTGGCCTGAAATAGCTTCTCCCTGTGTGCAGCAGGGTCTGGGGTCGGAGATTAGCGCGGGGCTGGCTGGGCGTGCGGCAGGGCTGTGTGGGATGGCTCTGCTGGCCCTAATCTCGAGGCGGGGGGTGGGACTGAAGTGGCCGCATTCCTCTGAGCAGCTCCTGCTTCGTTAAAATTAGCCAGAGCTGTCGGCTCACGCTGGGCCCCTCAGCAGCGCCGGGGCAGCCGGAGCTCGCTGCTGTTGTGCCTGGCTCAAGGGCTGCCCGCTGAGTCCAATTTGGATGGAGCCGAGCTGATTTTTAAACCTCTTAAACCCAGGTTTTTCTGGCTCTGCGGGGCCGCGCAGCCCCAGGCTGGTGCTGCTGCTGTGGCTGCAGAGCTGCTGGCGCTGCCTCAGTTTCCCCGTGTGCAAAGCCAGGAGCTGCAGGCACTGGGGTGGTCTCAGAGGCTGCTGCCTGACCCCAGCCCTCAACACCCGCGAGGTGACCCCGCCGTGGGTGAGGGTTTAGTGCCAGGCTCTGGAGGGGCTGATCTGTGAGACTAAGCCCAGCTGGCTCCAGCACAAAGCTTGTGGCCGCTCCAGTTCCTTGGAAAGGGGAGGAGACCTTCCCTGAGGGCCATCACCTCTCTCCCTTTCAGTTCTCTTCTCTTTGAAACGCTTCTTGGCACATTTCCTTCCACCAGCTCATCCCCTGGCTGCTTCCTCCTCTCCCCCAGCCTCGTGGACGTCACTCAGTCCCCAGCTCTGAGCTGGGATCCGCATTTCCTTGGCCACCGCGGACTTCCCTCTGACTAAACTTTTCCTTGAGGTGTCGGTGACGGAGAAACCCCCCGGCTTTGACCTTCTCCGGGGGCAGGAGCCGTTTGCAAACAGTTGAAGCCGGCCGGGAAGGGGTGTGCGAGCGGCACAAAGGAACACACCATCGAGCGGGGCCAATGAGCGCCGGGGCACGTCACGGCAGCCGCCTCCGAGCGCGCCTTAATCACCTCGCCCTGGGTCAGGGGTTACTCCCAGTCACTCTTCTGCTGCCAGGAGCTGTGGTCAGCCCTGGCCGGAGCTCAGCTGCCCAGTGCCGGGGGGTTACCACGGCGAACTGGCACATCTGACGCTCATGCGACGGCGAGCATGACGCTGTTGCCGCCGCGCTGCTCTGGTGATTTCATTCAACATTTTGGCTCCACGTTTTCCCTGGCTCCACGTATGTGAGCCGAGATAAGCGGCGGCGAGGAGGGGCTGGAGCTGCTCGGCGCTTTCCTCCCCCCTCTTCCCCAACGGGGTGACGTGGGCGCGGAAAAATGTGCATGTGTTGGGTCCTGTGCAGTGCCTGTCGCTGCTCTCCGTCCATGCAGTTTCTGTTTCTCGCTCTCCCCGCTCCCTCCCCGGCTTTAAATTTAAACTTTGCGTCCTGTGTATCAGCCCGGATGGAAAAATCTCGCTGTACCCTGGCAGTGAAGGGCCAGCCTTGGCCATGAGCGGCTCTGTCCCCTGTCCAGTTCTGCTGGACTCTCTCCAGGACGCAGCCTCTGTCCCAGTTTGTGGAGTGCAGGGTGCTCGCAAATCCCCCAGCAAAATCCATCTCCTAAACAGATGTGGGTTTAACCTCAACACCTGGCTCGCTTCCCTCCTTCCTTCTCCCGTGCTCCCCTGAGTGATGGGGGGCCCTGGGTGCCTGTGGTGTCCCTGGGGTGCTGGTGTGGGCCAGAGCTGTGCCCTGGCTGTCCTGCAGCAGGCTGAGGGTTATGAGAACTGCTCGATGAAGAGGGCAGATGCTCTTGCTGGCAGATCCTGCAGGAATTGCTGCCAAGGCCCAGCACTTGAGCAGTCCTCTTTGATCCTCTGTTGTGTTTTGCATCCCCTGTCCCCGCTCCCGCAGCTCTGGGAGGCTGGGCAGAGGTGGAGGAAGGAGCCAGACTGCTGCTGGCTGGTGGTTTGCTCCACTGCTGCCAGCAGAGCAGGGCTGACCCCAGGACCAGGGCTTGGGGGGGGGCCTTGGCAGCAAAGCCAAGCTGGTGAGAGGTTTTTGGCTGCTGGGGAGCAGGGCTGAGCTGCCTGGCTGCTCCCCAGCCCTTGCCAGGATGAGGGCCGTGATTACATCCTGCTGAACACAGCAGCGCTGCCCGGGGGAGAGGTTGGGGCCGGGGGTGGAAGCCAAAGGCAGGAGCAGATCAATCGTTTCCGTGGAAGGAGACGTCTCTGTTAGTGCAAGGAAAGCTCTTGCCTGGAACTCTGAGTCAGCTCTTCTGATCCTGTGAGGCCTGAGCTGCTGCCTCCAGCCTGGTTTGGGCCACCCCTGGGGCAGCTCAGGAGCCTCCAGATCAGGTGTCTGAACCCCACGGGATGTGTGGAAGCAGGGAGAGCTGGGCAGCTCAACGCCCACGAGGCTGACATTTTGTTCTCTCAAAGGATCATCTTCTCCACCCCTTTTGCCATCATCTCCTACTTCCTCATCTGGTTTGTGCCAGACATCTCCACAGGACAAGTCATGTGGTACCTTGTCTTCTACTGTGCCTTCCAGACCCTCGTGACGGTGAGTCAGGCTCACACCGGGCTGGGGGGCAAGGGATGGAGGGTGCCAAGCCCTGCCTGCCCCTTGCTGAGCTGCACAGAGGGGCAGATCCCACCCTGCCCCAGGTCCCTTGGGCTGTTACATCCTCCCTGAGCCAATTCTCCTCGTTCCCTTGCAGTGCTTCCACGTGCCTTACTCAGCACTGACCATGTTCATCAGCAGGGAGCAGAGCGAGCGGGACTCGGCCACTGCCTACCGTAAGAGTTTCCCCGCTTTCCCTCTTCCCCGCTTTCCCTCTTCCCCGCTTTCCCTCTTCCCCGCTTTCCCTCTTCCC